>NC_056744.1:948878799-948956299 GCF_019279795.1 Protopterus annectens
GCTGCAGGTGGAGTACCAGATTGCTTACTTAGACATGGTTGGTAACTGCAGTTTTATTGCATATTTTTTTTTTTTTTTGCTAAGTACGGGGTTGATTGGGCAGCTGGTTAGAATGACAGCAAGAGGAAGTTTTCAAATGTAAGGCTGAAGGTCATTGTTTTGCAAGGAAGGCACAGAAGTAGATCATACAGCTGCCAGAACTGACATATACTGGGCAAATAGATACCAGATTTTATATATTAGAATTCTGTCCTAATGTTTACATGCTATCTGTTATAATACTTCTTTAATTATACCTGTGAAACTATAAGAATTAAAAAAATTTAAAAAAAAACTGAGTTATATGAAACTAAACTATGGTTGTTTTTTACCTCAGAAATTGATTTTCATTACCAGTGTTTGGGCGGCATTTAGGAATGGTCTTTAAGGATTCTTAAAACTCCAGCAGTGCCTACCTGCCTCTTAAGGCATGGAAACCATCATTCCTAAGTTCATAAGCACAAAAATGAAAATGGTGTATGTCAGATGACACCGAATACAACTGGGTGCTGTGGTGGTTCTGTTCATTGTATGACAGCACTGATTCAGTGCACATATCTTAAAGTATATGAATAGTTTCCAGTTTGGAAGATTCTCTTTCAAAGCATTCCAATAAGGCTTTGTTGTTTGCTTTCCTATATGTGATTGTACAAAAGCAGCATATAGGTACCAGATATAGTTTCTTGCCTGTAGTGAGACAGTATCTTCATCAGTAATTAATTTTCCGCTGTTGGTAATGTATGTCTTTGACCTTCTATGTCCATGCAGTGAGCTGCCATAGAGTAGCAATATGGGAAGTTATAGGCATTAATATTTATGGAATTCAGCCCTCTGCGCAGTGTACATAAATGCTTGCTGTTACACCAGTGAGTTGGGAGTTGCATAATAGTTGTGCGTTCATTCATGGGAATGAGATTCAGAAGTATACATCTACTTTAACACAAAATAAGAAGTATAGTATGCAAGCAACATGTCAAATCATTTGATTACTTATAATAATCTTAGATTTGCTGTAGTTAGTGCATGGCTATTCAAGTTTTACTTTGCAAGATACAATACAGATACATATGCAGGGATAGTGTAGAGTCTATGTGTATGTGTTGTAAACATATCTGTATGTATTTTTGTAAAAAAAAAAACTTCACCAATAAGGTAGTTCAAAAACTCTGTTTAATGATAAATCACTTATCCTGCCTCACAACCGGCAGGACAACTGATTTATCATTTGACACATTTTTGGACCACACCATATCCACTTGAAACCAGGAAAACAAACTTAATTTGTTCATTATCACCATTACATAAATAATACACATATCAGTTTTCCAGTCCTTCAGTACTTGAACACCTCTCCAGAGAAATTAGAGTTTTGTAACATTTCTTCAGAGTATCACCTAACTGAAAACCTTTCAAGTAAACTATTTAAAACATCCTGTTTCTTATGTTCATTAGTTGTTAGCATATCAGATCTGTTTTTCATACTTTTGACCATATTTGCTTCCTGAAAGGTGGGGTGCATATATTTAAAACGAAAATAATAATCACTTGATACATTTTTAAACTTAAGATTTACTTTTTATCTGTCTTTATTATTGATAACTTCAGTAGCCAAAATATAATGGATATTAAATCATAATGACTAGTGTATTTTCAAACCTGGATAGTACTATTAACATCAAACAAAAATTCATCCAGTTGTTGGGGTGTTCCCTCATATTAAGAAAAGTTCATCAATAAATCTTACATAAAATTTCACAAACTTAAAACTGGGAATCTTAAACAAATACTGTATTTCCCAGTATTACATAACTGAATGTGCTCACTAATAAATTCTGTTTCTTTCACCGAATATTCTTTATCTCTTAAAAGGATGTGGCATACCCTATTCTGTGTGGAATTTCTGTATACAAAGATTTATCATCTATAGTGACTAAAACATTTGATTTTGTTACATCTATACATATTACTTCCTCTTTAAAATCAAAGGAATGCCTTAAAAACAACTTCCTTTAGTAGCCTATCCACAAACCAGTTCTATCTTGGACCCCTAAATTATGCTTAATGATAAGTCAATTCTCCTGCCTGTTGTGAGGCAGGAAAATTGATTTATCATTTTGCATATTGTTGGACTACCTTAGTGCTGGAGTTTTGGCATTCTTTTTTCATGAGTATCTAGCTATCTATATACATAGACACACACACACACACACACACACACACACACACACACACACACACACACACACACACACACACACACACACACACACACACACACACACACACACACACACACACATAGATGGATAGATAAATAATTTAGACAGGTTATAAAAGTCATGTACTGTACTATCATGTTTTGTTAAAAGAAAAAAAATGATCAGGGCAGTTACTGGTGTAAAGCTATTGGGCCTAAAACAACGGGAAAAGAAGCTAGAATCCACACTGATAAGAGCTACATTGTTATAGATGAGTTTAACTGTATCAGGATGAGACAGAGTTGAAAACATCTATGTGAACAGATGCTACTAATATTTTAAAATAATAGGTATAATAAAATAATTGAAGATAGTGTTTTGATGTGCACAAAATGATTTCAAGGCAACTATATTCAAAGCCTATGTTTAGGACTGTTAACAGTGTTCAAAGGAGAAATCATGATGCTATTATATTGGTTCAGGAGTCTGAGTAAAATGATGTTTATCTTCTCATGATAAAAGTTAAGATATAGCTCTGGATAATAATTATAACTAAGGTAGAATAGCATGTTAAGGCAATACTATCTAGACAACGTTGTGCATAAGTCACCCCATCATATTTGAAGTTATGCTACACAGATAATGTCAGGTAGGCCAGGGAGCTGGTGGCAGGCATATGTTCCTCTCTGTTATTTACATTTCAGGAATGTGAAAAATATGCTTGAGAGGTGTTAAAGTGAAAATGTGTTTGAATATAAAAAGGGTTTTACAACAACAGCATTATTAATAAACTAGTGTGAAAGTACAGAAGAATCTTTGAAGGTATCAAAAAACATGGAGGCAGACAACTGGTCACATGTGCTAGACAGTGTAGTCAGGGAAATTATGTAGAGTTTGTTCAGGAAAAGTGACATAATGTGAAGATAGTTGAAAGTTATTGCTTTGGATAATAAGCAATTTCCTGATATGTTATTAATTTGATTGATGATTATTGACAGTCTGGGAAGCATACCAACAACTCTGTAGCTATTGAAAAGTAAGAGTATATCTTAATATCCATATTAGTATCATAGGTCAAACAGCAAGGCTAATTGACCCCCCACCAATCCAGATTTAAAGTTAAATATCTGCAATGATTTATGGCATCTGGAGTTCACTTGGGAGAAGTGGATTGGTACCTATTTAGCCTACAAATCATGTTGCTGATAGAACACGAAAGTGGAGAAATACATTATTGTCATGGTAAAATAAAAAGAATAAAGGGAGGTTGTACAGTTTGAATTAAGCAAGAGAGCTATTTTGCTTCTCTTTTTATCCCAAACCAGCATGCTGGTTTATCCTCCTTGCTACTTGGGCATTGAAGTTAATCCCTCATCTGATGTGTCAGTACCAAATAACATCCATGACGACCTATGTAGTAATAGATTAGTAGAAGCTGCCTATAGGGGAACAAGGCTGAATTCATTTGAAAGTTGGAATGCAGCCAAGTGGGTGGCAATGCTATGTATGTGGGTTATGGAGGAGGAATACTTTACTTTACAAAAAGGTCCTGGAAGAGGGTATAGTTTGGCACCTTTGTTTAAGGGAGCAGACTGCATTACAATTTGACCTCTCTCTTAATAGGATTAATTGAAAATATGATCCAAGTTGACCCATGTGGTAACCAAATAGCTGATGCTGCCTATTATACGGCTATATCAGTTTTCGTGGGCAACCTAAGCTTCCTAGAAGGCATGGCATATGACTTGGCTTTTATGCTTGGTGGATACTGTTGCAATGGTGAATGGACAATGTGCTCTTGGGAATGGAGGCAGCTCTCTACCAGCTGAGGAATGTAAGTACATCACCCAGGAAGCTATGTTCAAAGGGTATACAAAGTTTGCAAGCCAGTAAGTGACAATCTTGCTAGATGCAATGAAACGGTGAAAAGGCCAAGTAAAGTTCCCTTTGAAACAACCTTAGTCAATTTAATACAATCAAATGGGTAAGGTTAAGCCTGACTGATGATGTTCTAAACTGCATAGATTACAGTCTTCCAAAAGTATGAGTGGAGATGACTTCATATCTCTTGCTTACATGCAACTATACAGTGTGCTATCATATGCTTGGATGGGTAACCGGAACTTCACCCTGGGGGTTCCATGTGTCCCTCTTGGACAGGGGCAGTAGGTGCTGATTTTAGTGTCTGCTTGAACCAGACACCCTTGAGAACATGACGTGAACTTGGCTACGTTTGTAAGGGCCCTGGGGCCATTAGCCTAGTGACCTCCTATGATCCTATGACCATAATTATGGTACAAGTTGATCCTGTCAGGTAAGTTTACTTGGATTCTATCAGTTGTTGTTAGCAGCACTGGATGAATAGCTCTCAGTTAGTGTCATTTATCTAGATTTAGAAAAAGCTTTTAATACTGTTCATCATAATGAAATAGTCAGTCTAACAGAAGAGAAGAAAGGAAACAAATGTAAATGTGTAATAAAACAGGATGGAAACTGGTCAAGTAAGAGAAAGTGTTGAGTTGGAGCTGGCATGGTCATCTCTGATGTCAAGGGAAAATATTCAAGGGACCCACAAGGATCTGTCTTTGGTTCTACGTTATTATTTATTTCTATGTTTAGTTTTCCTCTCTCTTGTAAGTTCCTGGTTGGTTAAGTTTGCATGTGACTCCAAAACAGGTTCTAGACTAAGTAATGTGGAAGATCAGTATACAGCTTAAATGTAGTTGGCCATCTTGGAATCATGGATGGAATGGTGTTCTATGCAATTTAATGTTAAAAAAAGCAAGGGTAATATATTTTGGTATCTTAAATCCAGTATAAACATATGATGGAAAAACAGTACTAGCAAAAGTTAAGACCAAAAGGTATGTAGGCATCAAAATTGATAAGTACATTTGATTTCATCTCAATTTAATGGATATGATTATGAGGTATTTCTTTGTCAACAAAAATATTGCCAGCATAATTACAAGTAGGGATGTAAAGGTCTTATTCCTAATCTATAATTGTGATCAGACCACTAATTAAATATTGTGCATCAGTATATAGTTACTGTCATGCTCAAATTAGAAGATTAGAAATAATACAGAGAAGCTTTGCCAGGCAAGTAAAGCATGGCAAACATGTCAGCTATAAGACTAAGTCAGAGAACTTGAAGAAGCTTTTTATTTGATTAACTATACCTTGGTAAAGATAGATTTTATGGTTATCATTAAACATATGACAAATGATATCTGTGGAGCAACTACTGGAATTCATCATAAGATGCACTCTAAATCTATTAGCATTAAACATGAGAGCACTACAGTTTCTTTTAAAAATCATGAAAATGTGGAAACGAGACTAGTTAAGTAGTAGTAAAATATACATACCACAGTAGTCTGAAGTATTACTTTCCCAAATAATTGAGTTCTAATCTACAACTAAAACTGTTGGAACACTGTTCATAATTTGACAAGTTATTCATATAAAATAGATTTCAGAATGCATCTGCAGCATTTCTCCCTGGGCCTCTGCTGAAAATTGGCTTTGTTCCAAGTTGAACTTTCCTAGTGAACAAATGTTAAATAAAATAAAAATAGATAAAATTATCTAGTTGCTTTTCTCAAATATTTACTTGCTCTGCGTAATGCTTTCTTCAAAAAAAATCAAGAGACTGTTGTTTACCATATCAAATACTTTGAATTACATTGCAACAGGTGAGCTATAGAAAGGAAAAATGCAACACTACTTGCCTTCCTGGTGCAAACATTTATATTTTTACTTTAATTAAATAATGATTCATTCTGCACTTTATTTTTGATGTCGACTTTAAAGAGACTAATGTTTATAATGGCTTAAATAATGCCTGACTCAAAACAATGTTAATGACATTTGTCAACTAATTTTCACCTTAATTGGAAAGTTGTTCTAGATAAGGTAAACTAAGCTTTAATTTAAAGTTGATATCTGTCAGTGTTGGCCTTGCAATTCATCTTACTGAACTATGAGAAGTGCAAGAAGTAACTATGTTAGCATGGGTAAAGTCTACATTTCATGTACTCGAGATGTATAAATGCTAAAGAGTTAATTTGCATACCCCAGTGCATAGTCGTTAGCACTGCTGCTAATAGTAGCTGGCTATACAGTTTGGTTCCTGACTAGGCCGCCTTCTGAATGGGGTTTGCATGTCCGATATAAATCTGCAGTGATCTAAGAAAAGGAAACACATTTTCCATATCTCAAAGATGTGCTGTAGGCAGACTGGTATTCCTTAAATTACTTTTAAGTATGTGTGTGTGTGTGTGTGTGTGTGTGTGTGTGTGTGTGTGTGTGTGTGTGAGATTTAATTGTTCAGGAGTTCAGGATTGGGTTCTATAGCATGCACTCAGTAAGTGGGAGGATAAGCTCTGACTCTCCATGGCTCTGAATTGTATAAAGCAGCCATAAGAAAAGTAATTAATCATTTACTTAATTAAGAAAAAATGAAATCAACTGATTTGAATGAATGTTTTTGGTGGTGTGTGGCAATGATGTTTGCATGTGCACTTGACTTAACATTTAAAACTTCCTCTCTCTAATAGAGTTATAGGTGCCACACTTGGGGAAAAGTTAACATTCCTCATCCACTGATCCAAGTTTTGCTTGAATAAGTGCAGGGAAGAAATTTGCTTCACATGGATGGGAAGCCTGTTCTAGGTAAGGGGTAGGATTTGTGACCTATACCTCTTCCTCCAGCATCCTGTTTATGTTACAGGTAAGGTGTAGGTCCCTGAATCAGGTGTTTCTGGCCCTATTTGTTTTGCAGATGTGCAACAGATTCATTAAGGCTGAATCAGAGGATGCTTTGTAGTCCAGTCAGCAGCTTGCAGAAAACCAAGTATAAAGGCAAGGATTTGAGGCAGTCTGCATAGAATTGTTTTCTAAACCATTTATTCTTTCTGACAGGAAGCTCTGTGGACATTCAAGTTGTTGTATATGCCCAGTCAAGCATATTCTAAAGGGAACATTGTACTGATTGGTTTTAGGAGGGCAGAATGCAATGGAAAGATGGCATCTTTGAACTTGGATGCCATACCCCATATTCTTGCTTATAAGTTGTGCAGCATATAATGAATGCCAGATCGCTGCATGCATTCCTAACTCCTGCCAACTGGGTTGACTCTTAGGGTTTTATCAATGCAGTAATTTTGTGTTGGGACTGTCTTACTAAAATATACTATTATGCACTTCCTGGAACTGAGTTTAAGATTGTGATTCTGGCACTAGTTATTAGTCAAACGCAGGCCTTTTTGGAGGGTGTTTATTTATTTATTTTTATTTATTTTACATTTGTTAACTGGGCTAGTCCAATTGGATATATTTCCATTTTCAGTAGAGGCCCGGGGAGAAAAGCTCCATTAGCAACATCTAAAAATTTAACTTAAAACTCAATATTATTACATAGTAAATGAAAGGCTTACAATAAAAAGATTACTAAACATACAGGAATTAATAAGAATACTAAAAATACAGAAAGTATTAATAAGATAAATTAGGTATTTATTGACCATATTTACAGGATAATTTATTATACGGTGTGATTCATGTGGACTGTCAGAGCATCAAACCGGCTAGAGACTTTCAGAGCAGGATAGATTACATCAGTATGTTGAAATTTTGTTCAGCAGTTTCAGTCCTGCTTCCAAGGAATGTGAATTAGAATTGAGGTTCAGGAGGAGAAAATATCAGGGGCATAACCAGTGTGTTTTGAGGTGTCTTTTGAGGTTTTGTTTAAACAGAGGCAGTGAAGAAAGTAAAGTTAGTTCATTAGGCAGTAGGTTCCAGTTTTTTCCCACTGAGTTGGAAAACAGAGAAGCTCTAGCCATGTTGTTAAGACTTGCTTATGCTAGCAAGAAGTTTGCTGGAAGAGCGAAGAGAATTTAGATTTTTGTAGGGGATTATGAGATTGGAGAGTATAGGAGTGCTGTTGGGTTGATAAAATATCTTGTGGGCAATGGTGAGTTGGGAGACTGTCAGTTTGTTTTGAAATTCAAGCCAGCCTAGCTGCATTAGATTCAGACAGTGTTGAGTTCTAAAGGGATTGCCGGTGGCAAATCTGGTGATGTTATTATAGGAATTAGTTAGTTTGATAAGATTATTTTTCTTGAGGTTAGTATATATGGGTGAGGCGTACAGAAGAGTTGAAATTAAATGGGAGTGTGCAATCTTAGTTCTGGCTATTGGAGTTAGAAATGGTTTAATTCTATATAAGGAGCCTATTTTTCTGTTGACAGTTTTTATGGTGTTATTTATGTGGCTGTCAAATGTAAGGTTATTGTCAATAGTAATTCCTAACAATTTAGTGGTAGAGTCGGGGAATATAATTGTGCCGTTATTGGAGATCACAGAGAAATATATGGGGGAGGATTTACTAGTGGGTTTAAAGAGAAGGAGCTTAGTTTTTTTAGCATTGAGAAGGAGGCAACATTTTGTGAACCATGTTTCAACTATGTTAAATACATTCTGAGGTAGAGAATGTAGATCTGATAGGGAGTTTGCTGAGCATACTAGTGTAGAATCATCTGCATATTGAATGCAGGTGGCTTGTAGAATAGCTACATGGAGGTCATTGATAAACAGTGAGAAAAGAAGTGGACCTAGAATAGAGCCCTGAGGGACTCCGAGGGTGACTGGCAGAAGGGATGATATATGATTTTCCCAGAGAACTGCCTGTTGCCTATTGGTAAAGTAGGACTTGAACCATTGAACTGCCTGACAGTCAAGAGAAAGGGATTCAAGAATGTTGATAAGAAGGGCATGGTTTACCACGTCAAAAGCTTTTGAGAGGTCAGTAAAGAGTGCAGCTGAGAGGTTGTTTTTATTACGATTTCTATTGATGGCTTCTGTAAAGGATAGTAAGGCAGTTGTGGTGCTATGGGATGGCCTAAAGCCATGTTGGCAGTTTGCTATTATGTTATGTTGAGATAAATGGTTTAATAGTTGTTGGTGAATGCATTTTTCCATAATTTTAGCTAAGGGTGATAGAAGAGCTATTGGCCAGTAGTTAGAGTAATCATTTGAGCTACCCCCTTTGTGTAGAGGGATAATGTGGGAGATTTTCCAGATGTCTGGGATGATTCATTCTTTAATTGTTCTATTTATGAGGATGGATACAGGATAAGAAATTACTTTGGCTGCTTTTTGCAGGTATTCAGATGGTAGCTGGTCAGCAGAAGGAATACAAGGTTTAAGTTTTTGGATGAGTTTGTAGATGAGAGTGATTGAGATAGGTTGCAGATGGAACATTGGTAGAGTACCAGGTATGGTGGTGGGAGGGCCTGAGTTGTTAGGGATTAGTTGACTGGCTAGTGATTGTATGGTCTCTGTGAAGAAGGTATTAAAGGTATTGGCAGTTTGATGGGGGGTATTTGGTTTGGCCTGAGATGGGGTACGTGTACGCGAGTGGCCTGGGAACAGGAGTTTATTTATACTAGACCAGAACTTCTGGGGATTGTTTTGGTGATTTTGCTGTAGTTTACAGTAGTAGTTCTTTTTGTCTGTACGTATTGCCTTTTTTGTACTATTTCTCAACTGACTAACATTTTGTTGATCTGAGATATTTTTGTTAGCTCTCCATTTAGCCCAAGATTTGTTCCTAAGTAAAATTTTCTGTCTGGTTTCTTTAAAAAGCCAGGGGGCTGGTTTGGACTTCATTCTAATGGACCATTTGGGTGCGTGCTTGTCAAGGATAGATAAGAATTTAGAGTTTAGGTATTTAACAGCCTCTTCAAGTGGTAGAGTTTTTAAAGGGTTGCAGTCACAGGCTCTGATCTCATTTTGGAATAATACTGGGTTAAAGTGTTTGTTGGTATGTGCAATCCTATATGTGGGGGGGTTAGAGATATCATTTTTTTGTCTTAGGATGTAGGTAAAAGTATGATCGCTTACATCGTCTGGCAGAGTTCCTACCTTGTAAGCTTGTTTCTGTTTATTTATAAGTATCCAGTCTAAGGTGCACTCTTTCTTGTTTGGTTTATTGATTCTAGTTGTGGAGGTGATAGTTTGACTAAAGCCGTGAAGGTTGATATGGGAGCTAGGATTATCAGCATTAACAACTTTCCAGTTGGTATTAAAATCACCAAGTATTATTGTTTCTTGGGGGTAAGTTGAGGACACCCAGCTTAGAATATCCTCTATAGTATTGATATTATTACCGGGGGGGGGGGGGGTAGGTAGATGCAGATGATAAATAAGGATTTATTTTGGTTGATTTGAAATCTGGTGATAAGGACTTCTGCTTTACTATGCTGGGGTGGGTGATATGGTATAGAGGAGATTTGAAGTCCATCTTTAAATAGAACTGCTACTCCCCCACCCTTGCTTTTTATCCAGTCTTGTCTTAATATATTATAACCTTGGGGAATGATTTCATTGTCTTTGGTGTCTGGTTTTAACCATATTTCTGTCAGGCAGAAGATGTCAAAGCAGTGAATATCTAGAAGGGCGTGGAGATGGGCTACTTTGTTATTAATACTGCGGATATTTAGGTGTCCTATTAGGAAAGAGTTAGGGAGTTTAGGGTATGTTATTAGGGTAGAAGGATTGGTAGGGCCAGGGCTAGGGTGGACATCACCGTCTTTTAAGGAGGGATTATTTAGTTTAATTGTAAAAGTATTAGTAAAGTTGGTTTGATATTTTATTTTCTTTGCTGTGGGTTTATTGTATTTAATGTGGGAGAGTGTATGGTATTTAGGTAGTAGATAGTTTGGAATGGAGGTGATATTAGTTTTAATATTAGAGAGTATGGGAGTATGTATTGCTGTTTGTTTTGGAGAGTAGTTAAACTGGTAATAGTACAGTTTTTCAAAGGAGGTGAAGAGGTAGGTAGAGGTGAGGGCAATTGAAATTAAAGCTATGAGTATTGATTTGGTTATTTTAGTTTTGACTACTAAAGGCATCTTGTTGAGATTAAGTAAAAGAAGTTTTAAGAGTTAAGTCTAAAATTAAAAAAAGCTAGTATTGGATAAGGAGAGCGTTGAGAAAGGGAACTAATACTTGATAGTTGGAAGGAAAGGGATATGGTAAAGTACTATAAGTATTCGGTTAGTGTAACTGATAGAAGAAAGAATGTATGGGTGTGGTTAATTTTGTGAAAAGGATGGTGAATGGGATTGGTTGGATGGGAGAGAGGGTGTGGTTGAAGAAGTATAAATTCAGGACCACTGGGGGTGGGTGGAATTTTCTGGGTAGGGTAGGGGAGCGGAGTGAGCCTGCAGGGCGAATGGAGTGGGTCACAGCTGAGAGAGGCTGAGGGGCAGTCAGTTATACAGTGAGACTGTGTTCTACAGCTTTGAATAGGTAAGAGGCACTTTCTTTATTTACTTAACATAAGACATAAGAGGGTGAGCAGTTAGTACAGATGCGTAGGGGAAGATGTAAAAACAAGAGTACTATGGCAGGAAAAGTAAGGTTGCTAAGGGAGTTAATTGAGTAGTTCTATAACAGGAGTAGTAAGTGATAGTAGAATAAGCTATCTGGTTTATTTATGTTTAAGGCTAACAAGGTTCATTCCTTTTAAAATCATTCATGGGGTGGGGTGGGGGGTAATTACCTGAAGTAAGAGAACTAACAGGGATAACTGAGGGAGGCTAGTTTGCTGGGTTAGAGGAGTTAGGCTGGCAGTAAGAAACAGCTTTACATGCCTTGACATCTCTAGTAGAATATATAGGAATTACATTAGATTCACTAGTATAGGAGATAAAAGAGGAAAAAGTAGGAAAATAATAGATGGCTTATGGGGTAGGTCCGTGGGTGTGCTGGCCCTACAATTAGTACAACTTTTAAAGCACTCACAATTTTCAGTTAAATACCTAAAATAACCGTAGGCTGACACCTACACTGTGAGGCTGAGCAAGGATAGACTAGGTAGTTCACGTAGGGCTTTCCTGCTGGATATACCCTCCTGCTCTGTTTGGATTCCTTTAAATAGTTTGCTGATAGGGGACAGCCTGTAACTCAAGCACAAGGCTGAAATGCTGAAAAAGAGACAGAAAGAAGTAAGATTATAAGAAGGCAACTAGGTTAAAGTCTATGCAGAAGTGGGAGGTGAAAATGGGGAGGAGATAGTGCAAGTCAGTACATGAATGGAGTGTAAGACACAGTACGGTTTAAACTCAGGTAAGCAACATTTGGACACCTAAACATCTGATTATGTGGCACATAGGGAAAAAGAATAAACATTTATAGTCATATTCAAGTAATTCCTAATTCCTGTAAAAGGATTAATTAAAGGTAAAAATGAACACAACAGGTTTACAGTTTGTACAACCTTCATATACATGAAATAATGTTATATTCAGTAGTATATTTTCTGTGGACTAATACACATACAGCTCCGAAATTACTCTAAAGCCTTTTCCCAAACAGATAGAATAGATAGCCTTCACTTCAGACAAAGCATATGGTGGTTTAAACTAGGTAATTTGTACAGGCTAGCACAGCAATAATGTAATCAAATACATTTAACATCAGACAGTCATAATAAGGTGATATATGCGCTAAACAAGCAGTATTGTCCCCAAATGTGTTTCACATCACTTAGACCAGGAAGCGCTTTCCAGAACACAGCTACCAATTTAAGATGTGTAAGCAATTGCAGCAAGCAGGTTGAGATAATACTAGCCCAGATTGGGAAAAAAAGCCACTTTTATATGCCTAACAAAAAATAACTGAAGGTTAATTTAGGTGAAGGAGCACAGCACTCAGAGCCTGAGCACTATAAAGTAGGCTATGAGCAATAAAAACCTTTCCAGATAGCAAGTAGAGTAGCCGCAGAGGAGAAAACCCCTCTGTAACTTAATTACTGTAATTATAGAGATATCCTTATATCAAGGCACAAAGATAAGAGTGCGACTAGTTTAGGTCAACAGCGAGTAGCACTATGGTCTAAAATTAGCTTAAATAACCCTCTATAATGTATTTAATATTTTACAGTGTTATCCTAATAATTATAGTGATATCCTTATATCAAGGCACTAAGATAGGAGTGTGACTAGTTTACGTCAACAGCAAGTAGTGCTATGGTCTAAAATTAGCTTAAAAATAACCCTCTATAACGTATTTAATATTTTACAGTGTTATCGTAGTATCGATGCGTAAGATAGTAGCACGACTGATTTAGGACGTAGCGAGTGACGCTATGATCCAATAATCAACATTAAATAACCACTCCATCCTAATAGAGCTCTCGGTAGGTTGTAAGCAAAACTTTAGTTAAAAACCTCTCCGGTAGCAAGTAGATAGGAGCACAACTGATTTAGATCACAGCGAGTGATGCTATGTTCAATAATAGCCAATTTAAAACCAGACAAACCAACTAGAAGCACTCAGTAGGCTGTAAGCAAAAAGTCTATAACTTGGAGGTTCCATGACTGCACTCAATTTGCAATCAGCTGCAAAGTTTGTCAGCCAAAGGCCTTAGATATTAGCCTTGACTCAAGAGAAGTATATGCCAAACAAGAGGATACCAAGCACTGAGCCCTGAGGCATTCCACTAATGACCAGCCTTTTTGTGGAAGTTGACTGCAATATCTTAATTTCTTGGGAGCCGTCTATGAGCCAGTTGGCCATCCAGCAGGTAAAGTTGGAGTAAATACTTAATTCAGTGAGCTTATTTACAATGATGAGTGTAGTGTTGTGTTGAAAGCTTTGGACAGGTCAAAGTAGACACTGTGTACCATCTTGCCATCATCCATTGCTCTGGTGACCTTCTTGAAAATTTCTAGCAGATTGTTGCCCTTAATGAAACCAAACTGTGCTGGATCTAGTGTCTGTAGGTTTCCTATGTAATCTTTTAACATATTCATGATTATTATTAACATGCCTTTATATATTAGACTAGTCAGGCTACTGGGTTGATAATTCTCAGAGTTCATGAATGGCACACCCTTGTGTAGTGGGATAACCGATGTAGTTTACTATTCATTAAGTACAAACCATGTTTGGAGGCTGTGATTAAGGTGATTGTAATCAGCCTGACAGTTCATGGTTCATGCTATTAAGGAGGCATCTTGGGATATTAGGGGTGCTAGTAAATCCAGTGGTCTAGCCCTTGGATAGTACATTGAAGACCTATTCTATAGTGATAGTTGGGAAAGTTATGGTTGTGATTATTTCCTGAGGTGTGTCCTGGGAGAGAGAGGGGTAAAATGGGAGCTAAATTTGTTCTCCTGTAGATTTGCTAAAGCAGAAGTGTGGCTGGCTTCAACAGCACCCTCTAACAGTACATTAAACCAGCGCACCACACCATCAGCTCTTCAACTGAAGAGTAGAAAAAACACTTTACTGTAATACGCCAATAGCTAAAATGCCATTGGTTTATTACAGTTAGATTCATGCCCCCCTGCCCCTTTCCTCTCACCCAGTTCTTCGATTGAAGAGCAAAAGAAAAAAGAAAAAAAAAACTACCATTCCTTCTACTGGCACACCAACCACATGGGCATATAAACAGCATGCCACCCCCACCCCAGCTATTCAGGTCCCATTTCTGTGCCCTGCCCTAACCCTCCTTCTGCACATTTAGCACATTAAAAAAAAGTATTTCTTCTTTTAAACTGTAGTGAACTACTTGCTACAAAAGTAGCCAACTATTGCTACAGTTTATACTCTGCCTCCACTGAGCACTACTGCACTCATGTTTCAGTTAACAAAAAAAAAAAAAAAACAACTTCTTGTACTAAACTGCAGCAAACTGCTTGCTATAAATTAGCAAATAGGTGTTACAGTTTAGACCACACATGGAGTACTGCATTGCTCAGGTTTGACCACAAATGCAATACTGGCTTTTAAAAGCTGGTGTTGCACTAAAGCCTGCAGGATGATGGATGGCTGATCACACCAACTCACACTTTGCACCCAGGGCCATTGCCCCGCTTGCCCCACCCTAGCTGCACTTCTATGCTATATATTCTGGTTCAGTACAGGTGACTCTCTTTACAATAAACTCAGTACATGGTTGTGTATTGCCTTTCAGTCAGTGGAAATAGCTGAAGAAAGCTTTGTGATTGTATTTAGTCGGGAAGGTTATTTTACCTCTGATTTGGCTTTACTAGACTTGATAAGCCCCATGAACTGTTTGTTTAGACTGATGAGAGTTTTTCCTTGTTGTGTCTAATTTTCACCAAGATTTTCTTCTTTTTGTTGTACAAACTATTGATTATGGATTCCAGTAGGGTGGATTTTTTTAAAAGTTATTCCTGTGCTCGTTATGGTTGAGCATATCTGCCTCCGTGTAGCTGTTAATATGATTATACATGATTTCCACGAACAATTCCACATAGGCAACAGTGTTCTCATGATTTGGGGGTGAGGCTTGAATTTTGCCGAGGTGTCACTTAAGAGATGAAAGTTTGCCTTTAATTAATTCCTAAAAGTTCCAGGTTAACTGGGGTTCTGGGTTTTATTTTTATTTTAAAGTTGTCAGTTTTACGGTCTGACCTGACCAGTGAGATCAATACACTAGGGATGGTGCAAAGTCTTTCTATGTTTTTGAGGTCCTGGTCAAAGATGTTTGCATCCTTAGTAGGCATACAGACTAGCTGGTTCATGATATTTGGGTTAAAATGTCCATGAATCTGTGGGCATGC
Source organism: Protopterus annectens (assembly GCF_019279795.1). Classification (NCBI taxonomy): domain Eukaryota; kingdom Metazoa; phylum Chordata; order Ceratodontiformes; family Protopteridae; genus Protopterus; species Protopterus annectens. The sequence goes on from NC_056744.1 coordinate 948,894,641, forward strand.
CATCTTATGTATGATAATTAAAGTCATCTGCAAAAATTGTGTTGGTTTCAGTGGAAAGTGTCTCCAGTATGTTTAAGCACATGTTATGGATTTTTTGGTTATGTATGAAGACTTAGAAATTGTGAGGTTAACATATGGAACTTTATCTGTGGTAATTTGGACATAAAGAAGTTTAAGTCCATCATATGTCTATGGTAATTTGGACATGAAGAAGCTCAAGTCCATTGTACTGGCTGACCAGATTTGAGGTGTGTATGTTTTTGATATAAACTGAGACATCTTCACCCTTCATCCCTTCCAGACCACTAATTGGTCTAAATGCACAGAAGACATTATAGTGCTCCACTACCATGGTGCCCTCTGTGGCTTTAAACAAAGTCCCAGTAACTGCACAAACAGATATATTCTACAGGATGAGGAGAGCCTGCAGGTGGTAGAGTTTCATGTTTAGACTTCTGGCATTGAGCAATAAAATGTTTAGATGTTCTTGCGTTGGTTTTGCTATGTCAGAAATTTTATCAGACTGGAAATGTCCAAAAAGGCACTATTGGTGAGGACAGGATTTTAGCCAATATACGAAAGCCCAAAAAGGTCAGGCACAGACTGTCCCTGGCAAAGCAGCATAGTCTGTCTACCATATCCTCGTAGCCTGACAAATATTGTACTCCCTTCAAATGACACTGAAAACTAAGGCAATTTTTGAAGTCAATTATCTTCTGTTTATACTCTGCATTATCCTTGGAAAAGGTAGAATGCTGTTTAATGCTAGGCTTCTACTGACTCAAGTCACATACTCTGAGAGTTCCATCATGTTTCTCTTTATATAGTCTGGGGAGGTATGTCTCAGATCATTCACATCCACATGTAGTATAACCGAGTCATACTGGTACTTATAGTTCAATGACTTGAATGTGAGTGTGATCTGTCAGATCTTGGCACCTTACAGGAAAACAACTGTGACTCTGTCTCTTTACACAGCCTGGTAAGTGGGGCATCTGTATGTCTTACAATGGTGTCTCCATGACAAAAAATATTTGGTTGTGTGGTTGTTTATCCTATGGGCTTAAAGGCTGAGAAGCCATGAGTTGTATCTTTATGTGTCTTGATGGGTGTTATTTTGGTCGAGTGCTTTGAAGATTACTGAGGATATTTATTGTGGTTGCAATGTTGGGAGGCCTTTGAGATTTACGAAGGTTACAAGTAATAGCCTCAGTATATGCAGGACTATTTATTAGCTACAAAATTTGCATGGTGGGTTTAGTGTGCATGTTTCTGACAACTTGTTTGATATAATATATACTTGTATGTGAGAGCCCTAACTCCAATGACATTGAGTAACTATATCTCTCACATGACATATTAGTTTGTTTAAAAACAAGGTAGCTGTTAGTAAGTATGAGACAATGTCTATATTGCCCCAGGACACACAGCCACCAAATTGGCAGCAGAGATAGTAGAATGGTTCATATCTATAGCTTCAGATCCTTATTTCATGATCACTAGTGGTTGGTACACAAGGGTTATAGAGTTGGCTAGCTTGGATACTGCATGAAAACAGACTTCTTTTATCTAAGACGAAACTTATGGTGCAGTGGTCCTCAACACAGAAAGTAGTCACTCTATGTGCAACTAACACTTAGTCAGTTGTGAGATGTAGTCTTATAGGGAAATTTTCAATTCTAGGTGCTTGTGTCTGTACAGGGACTGACAACCACTGCTGCAAGTTGATCAGCTTCTCACAGACATGACAACATCATACAAACAGAAACACCTACAAAACAAGCAAAATGGCCCCCTGGCCAATCAGGAAATTACACTTAAGGCCCTCAGAATTGATTTCTAAGCTCAGGATGATGCCAGATGATTCTTTTCTGCCAGCAGAATGCAGTGCTACAATTCTTAATGCAAAATCACCAGAAGAATTAGAGAATGCAAAAAAATAGTGTTAGCCAACCAAACTAAGTCCAGGGAGTGCCCACAAAATACAGAAACCAACAAATCAAATGCAGCTAATTACAAATACACTTTAAGCTGATTTTAAGTGCAAGGACACGGTAAATATTGCAACAATATAGCAAATAGACACTGCTCAGCACAAATGCACTATAAAGTGATATAAAGTGCAAAGACAAAGTATATAGTAAATAAAAAAAATAACACTAGTCACTAGCACAGTTAGAAACCATCAAAAAGTATAATTTAGGCAGGTAGACATACTTATTGGTCATGGATGGCATAGGACTGAAGGAAAACTCTCAGAAATCTGAGGTGTGGAAGCAAAGTGTTTGGAAGCTGTAAGGAAATGTGCAAAGCACAAGAATTCATTAAGCAAACAAGCCCTCCCCACCACCACCACGATTAATAAGGAAATTACACTTAGGGCCCAGTAAAGTGATTCCCAAGTGCATAATGAGATCAATTCTTAACTAAAAATCATCAGGAGAAGCACAATGTGCAAAAAGAAACAATGTCAACCAATTAAACTAAGCAGAAATAGTGCTCACAAAGTATAGAGACCAACAAACAAAAATTGCTAATTACGAAGAGAATTTAAGATGATTTAAAGTGCAAGGACACAGTAAATAATGTAAAAATATAGCAGACAAACACTAAGAACAAAGGCATTATAAAAAGATTTAAAGTTTGAGGACACAGTAAATAATGTAGAAATATTTCACTAAGAAAGCTAGAAATCACAAAAAAATGTGATTTAAGCAGGGAAATGTACTTATCTGTACAGATTTCCAGCAATAATTTCAGAAATTTCAGGCATGGAAGCAAAGTTGGGAGGGTGGCCTAATGGTTAAGGTGTTTGCCTTACAAACACAAGGTGCAGGGTTGGAGTCTCACAAGGGATAATTGGCTAGGCTTAAAATGGCTCGCAAGGGCAGTTAGCCTAGTACTAATCTATGAACCTATGAACCTAAGTGTTTGGAAGAATATCAATACAGAAGTCCAAGGAAAGTTTATAGCCTGTAAAATTGCAAAAGGAACTCACAATTCACACTATTAAAACTTTTTCTGGAAACCCTGCTCATAATTTTGCCTGTCACCTGTGTGACATATTTGCATTCCCAATGAGTAAGGCAGTCTTTAACAAATTGTTGGAGGTAGTTCTACCAGAAATGAAATGCACATTGTCCAGGTGTATCAACAAGAGGAGGAGCTTTGCTAGCTGAGTAGTAAGACTAGCCATAAATAATTTATAATCGTGATTTAAAATAGAAATTGGTCTATAAGAGGATATCTATAAGGGGTCATTTCCTGGAATCTAGATAACTACCACCAGCACTTCTTTCCAGGATAAATGTGTATGCCTGAAAGATAGGTCATAATTAGTAGGAAATTTACAGTTATGAAAAAAAGGATTATTATAGATCATCAGTGGAATCCAAACAGTCCCTGGTATATGTTGCCCGTTTATAAACTCTTGAACTTTTGCTTCTCACTTGTCGTGATTAAGAGGGATTGAGATTGTGAGTTTGATGAGCATGGTGTATTCAATTGCGATGTCAAAGTTGACATTAATGTTTAATTTATCAGTATTAGATTGGATTGTATCTAAATCCTGACTTAAGACTGACTTGTGCATTTCCAATCCAAAAGAAAAAGAGTATGCAATTTTTAGTGACGGCAGAACTTAAAATAGACAAGAAGGAAGGATCCTGCTAATGAGAAAAAATACTACTTCCATATACCTTAAGCTTATGGCCAAAAATAATTCTAATATGGTTACTGACTTCATTTGAGATCTAACAGAAATCTTAAGTAATGGTCACAACAAAATTTGTATTAGAACACAGCCAAGCTGTTATGGAGTCCATAAGATGCCTAGCCATATATACCTTTAAGCAGTTAAACTTAAAAGTTATTGCCACCCTTTTCATGCATTAGATAGCACCTCCCAAACTGAGCAGGGTCATACATGAAAACCTTTGAGTAAATTTGTCTCTAAAAATAAAATGAAGGATGGTTCAAACAGGTAAAACCAGAGTCCAGTAAAGGCAGAATGTCCAAAAAAATAGAAAAATGCTAGCTCAAAGGAACTAAAGAAAATAATAAGTCTGTTAACACACCACGAGTTTTCGCACCAATGCGCTTTTTCAAGTGACATGACACTTGAGAAAGCATGTTGGTGCGAAAGTTTGTGGTCTGACAATAAAAATATTATTTGCTATGGTAACAGTGAGCCAATATTTTCCTGTTTTTGTAAATTTGTGTCTACCCTTAAAGGTAGTTAAAGCAGTACTTTTTTTTTTTTAGTTGTAGTGGTAACTTATTCCTAGGCTAGAAAGTTCCTAATTCCTAAATTATTAAGGTAGGAATAAGTTGAGTTAGGAACCCATCTCCCCAGCGAACCTTGCTTATTTGTTGGTGTAGATTTAAGTCATTAGCGTGGGTGTTCCCTTTGTAGAGCCACTGGTTTTGCCAAGAAATAGGTTGTCAAATAGCCTTGTTCCTTCATGGCTTGACAAGAGAGACACAGATCACCTAGTAGCAACCTGTAATCTGCTGAGTATAAGGAGTCCTGATAATCTAGTGGCTGGCTGAAGGATTTAAGGACTTTAATTTTCTTGGTTAGAAATCTTTGGGGCCTTTCCAACTGAAATATATGCTTGGATTTGTACATAAAAGGGCCATTGTATTCAATGATGGCTCTAATAAGGGAGACCACAGTGGTAGGATGACCTTTTTGGATTTTGAAGATATTCCCTTGACAAATAACTGGGCCATATAGAAAGAATTCTTGACTATGGTGAAAACATACAAGGACAATAAGAGGAGAAAATAAGATGAACTGAGGAAGACAAGTGCTTTATTATTTACTGTACATACTTACTAAAGTATTTTTATGTGAGGATACTGAAAGATAGCATTAATGACAACATAAAACAGGCACCAGAATTATATGTAAGATAAAAGGATTATCAGGAAATGCATGCAAAACAAATATAAAAATATGAGGGTGCATTTGGAGATATAGCTGTAGTTTTGTTTGTCTTCTTTGTTTACATCTGTAATGTAATGTTTACTTAGGTCTCAGCTTGTAACATTTGAGGTTATTCATCAGACAGTTAATAGTGGGCATCGATTGTGAGGTACTGCAAGGCTATAAAGATATATTGTTTGTAAGTTAGATGGCAATATATTGTAGCTAGCTCAAGTCTATGAATGAAGGGTTAGTGGTGAAGCTGGATCATTATGCAGTTGAGCACTGTCATAAATATGACAGAAGCAGGGAATAGGTGGAGAGGTTTTAGCTGTCAAGTCATTCAACAATTTATGTTATTGGGTTCATTTATAATTGTGCACATAGTTTTTCAAGAGACACAGGGAGGGAGGATACACTCAGTCTGCTGCGTAGCTCAAAGTAGTAGAAAGTACAGGAAAGGATTGAGAAATTAGGAAAGAGAAAAAGAAGACAAGACAAGGAGGGGTGTGGAAGGACATGCTGAATGTGCAGAACACAGAACTAGAAAGGATAAAGTGAATGACAAAGAAGTAAGTAAGACTGGATGAATAAGAATTAAAATGATAGGTGAGATGAAATTAACCACATAACTAGAGAACTGAAAATGTATGTAAATAGTATGAATGTGTAAAAAAGGGGAGGGGGATTGGAGCATGTATATAGTTTTAAAAACTCATATTTTGTTTGAGGGTTTGATAGGATATAAAACAAGAGGTGCTTATTGATATAAATCAATGCTTAGATCGGAACCAGAATTGGGTTGTATAGGAAAGAAGAACAAGTGGAAAATAAGGGAAATAATTCAAGAATAATTAGAACAGTACATTATCTTTTGTTGCCCTTTTACTTTAGTTTTAGGGGATAAATGCTGAATGTATGCTCTGGTATTGAGCTGACCTGGTTTTGTGGAGGAGAACTGGGATAAATGAAAGGGCACCATGAAAATACACTAGATCAGAAAATGTCAAGTAGTATCCAAAAACACAGTAGTCATGAACAAACAGCTTTAATGAAGCTTTCGGGTCTACACCCTTCATCAGCACATAAAATCAACTTATACAAACCACATTTAAATAGAGGAACATTTGAAAATCACATAAACAAGCCAGCCATTCAGATAAAGACCCAAATTAATTATGCAAATTATTTAAAAGCACATCATACCTAAATTTCTTAAATACTCTATTGTACTTATAAAATGCATATATAAAAATATATACATATACTTAAATCATCCATATTAAAATAAAATATAAGGAACATTAGAATAAATGATAAGACCAAACAATTCTCATAAATTCTCCCTTTGTCACTTAACTAACATTGGTTTTATACTTACTGACCCATTTAGGCCCGGAGGTTTATCAGCCTGTAGACGTACTATCCATTCATATTCCTTCAATAACAGAATATTATCTAGATCACCACCCCTAATGCCCATTTGTACCGGACAAATGCACCTAAATTTAAATGCATGTGTTCGAAATTCATGTAAATGTCTGAATAATGCATTTGTCTCAACCTTCCTTTTAATCTCAGACCTATGCTCTGTTATTCTATCTTTAAGCTTCCTAGATATTTTCCCCACATAAAAAAAATTACATGAAGTGCAGTTAGCAAGATAAATTAACTTAGTGGTATTACAATCTGCTCGAGAAACAAATTTAAACCATTCACCTGTTGTGGGGTGCTGGAAGCTACTACTACTATCATTGATATCAGAACAACAGACACAATTGTAACACTTAAAGGTCCCCATACTAGCTCGTATAGGGATGGATTCAGTCAAAAAATCCTTATAACATAAAATTTGCTTAAATGTTTGACCATTTCTAAAAGCAAACCTTGGAACTGGACCTAGTAAATCTTTTAAGTCTGGTTGAGACATCAAAATTATCCAATTCTTTTTAATTATTTTACAGACATTATTAGTATTAGCATTATAAGTGGTGGTAAATCTAAGAACAGAACTGTTGACTGACCTATCACCTTCCCCTTCTGTTGTGCAACATAAGTGGTTCAGGGATAAAGAACGAAAAACTGGTCTATAGGGGCCCCTTCTTCCTTGCTTCACCTCCTGACAACTCATATTAACATCTCTAGGATGATACCCATTCTCAATAAATTCTTCCCTTATCTTCTCAGTTTCTTCCAAGAAAACTTCCTCATCAGTTGTTAACCTACTAACCCTTATCAGCTGAGATTTTATAATACCTCTATAGATATGCATTGGATGCATACTGGCAGTATTTAAATACCTTGCTGCATGCACATTCTTTCTATGTACCCTAGTTTCCAACCTACCAAGTTGTTTATAAAGCCTTATATCTAAAAAATCTATTTTGTCTAGGGAAAAGTCCATCTTAAACTTAAGGAAGGATGTTGTGGTGTTAAGATAGGAGAGGAAACTTTCTAACTGAATCAAAGTCCCCTTCCAAATGAAAAAACAATCATCCACAAACCTACAGTAACAATCAAATAAACGCGCATACTCATTATTCTCATTTAGAATATATTGCTTTTCCCATACATATAAAACTAAATTGGCAAAAGTATTCGCCACAGATGTACCCATGGCCACCCCAGTTAACTGCTGGTAGGGAACACCATCAAAAATAAAAATATTCTTCGTCAGAACTAAATCTAATAAAAGGCAAATATTTTCAATTTCACGTGTCTGTCAAAAGATTGCATCGTTAGGAAACCTCTTACTGCCTCAATCCCATAATCTATTGGAATAACTGTAAAAAGCGATGCTATGTCCAGTGTAACCAAGAAGTAGTCAGAACTAGTTTGGTGATTAAACCACATATCCAATTTTTCTAAAAAGTGAACCGTATCTTTCAAAACAGTTTCACACTTAAATAGATACTTTCCTAACATTTTTTGTAAATATCTTGAAATTGGCTCGGTCACCCATCCCTTGCCAGACACGATAGGCCTTAATGGTGGATCACTCATTGATTTATGCACTTTGGGGATACCATAAATTTGTGGGATTTTGGGACATGTTACTGTTAAGTAACTAAACAGTTCAATTGTAATATCTTGATTCAGTTGCATATCATATAACGCCAAATTCACCTGAGAAACATGATCTTTCACATTTGCAAATGTTAATACTTTAAAAGTACTTGCGTCAGACAAAAATTGCTTAAACTTATTCATATACCATACCCTATCCATCAACACTGTAGCCCCTCCTTTATCAGCTTGTTTTAGTATAATACTACTATCTTTTTTAATTTGCAACAACAACTTGTATTCATTGTAAGATAGATTATATTTAACATCTCCATTTCTATACTTATTCTTAATACTATATAAAGCTCTTATCTCATTTTCAACAACATTTAAAAAGCTAAAATAACTGGTGAAAGTTGAGGTATAAAAACACTCAGTTTTTTGCATACACAGTTCGAATCATTAGTTTGTTTAAACAAAGATTTAAGCATAACGTTGCATACACAGTTTGAATCATTAGTTTGTTTAAACAAAGATTTAAGCATAACGTTTCTTGCAAACAATTGTACATCAGTTAAAATGTCCACAATATTGTCCTTAAAAGTAGGGATGAATTTCATTCCATTTTTTAACAAATTGTAGTGTTGCTCAGTCAAAACATAGTTAGAAAGATTAATAGTACCTTTTAACAAGAAAAATCCCTGTCCTCACCGCCGAGGAGCCTTGCTGGGTAGCTTCGGACTCTCGTTCTTTCTCTTCAACGCTTATACCAACTTCTGCAATGTTTTCTGCCCTTGGGGCTCTTGTAAATTTCTCTGCTGAACCACTATCTTCTCTGGTTGTTTTAACCTGAAAGGTAAAAAAGAGGAAATCTCCATCTGTTTACGCTTTTCCTTTACTTCCGCTCCAGATACAGAGATCTCTGCTACGGGTGTAACTGCAGACACATTAACTTCTCCGACGAGCTCATCACTCGGTGGTATCTCCTCCCTTTTGGCACCTCCATTCACCGTAGTACGCTCACACTGACGCATCAAGGCAGGAACTGAAGCAGACATATTTGGCACGCCCATTTCATTATTGGCTACAACTAATGCCGGTGATGGCGGCAATTCAAATTTGTCCAATTCATCAAGAAGCCTATTAACCGGCTTCACTGACCTACTATTAAGTCTCTCAGTTCTCCGTTGAGCGAAATCCCCTCTCGGCCAACTAAAAATATGGCCATTTTTAAAATCTTTAATATCACGTTGAAGCTTTCACTTCTTTTGCATTTCTAATCTATAGTCAAGTGCTTGAACATGATTAATAAACAACTGATACTGTTCATTCAAGCACTCCGTACCACATAGTTTAAAGACTTCCTTTTCAAGACAGTCTATTTCTTCTAATAATTCACTTTCCACTTTCTTGAAAAATTGATTCATTAACTTCATATAACTCTTACTGAGTTCAAGATTCAATTGCTGCCACTGCATTAAAAGTTCCTGGTGGGTATTTCCATATGATGGCATCTTTAGTATACGCAATCCACGTGGTACTACCCCCAAGTCTAAATAGGCTAAAAAACTAAGCCTCTGCCATTGTAAATGCTTATAACTTTGAACTTTTTTCTCTAAATGGCCAAGCAGCTTATTAAACTCAGTTAAGTCATTAGTTACATTATCACCTTGTGAAGACTACACAACCTTGGATTGTAGCAACGGATTAGTTGACTTAGTTAGTAACCTTTTAATAGTTGAACTCATCCCTGCAACGGCAGTGTAGATACACAACAATATCGAAACAGCTGGCTTTAAATTCCTCCTATATTGTTGTAAGTGGCCACCTGCTACAACAATGTTCCACCACGAAAATACACTAGATCAGAAAATGTCAAGTAGTATCCAAAAACACAGTAGTCATGAACAAACAGCTTTAATGAAGCTTTCGGGTCTACATCCTTCATCAGCACATAAAATCAACTTATACAAACCACATTTAAATAGAGGAACATTTGAAAATCACATAAACAAGCCAGCCATTCAGATAAAGACCCAAATTAATTATGCAAATTATTTAAAAGCACATCATACCTAAATTTCTTAAATACTCTATTGTACTTATAAAATACATATATAAAAAATATATACATATACTTAAATCATCCATATTAAAATAAAATATAAGGAACATTAGAATAAATGATAAGACCAAACAATTCTCATAAATTCTCCCTTTGTCGCTTAACTAACACTGGTTTTATACTTACTGACCCATTTAGGCCCGGAGGTTTATCAGCCTGTAGACGTACTATCCATTCATATTCCTTCAATAACAGAATATTATCTAGATCACCACCCCTAATGCCCATTTGTACCGTACAAATGCACCTAAATTTAAATGCATGTGTTCGAAATTCATGTAAATGTCTGAATAATGCGTTTGTCTCAATCTTCCTTTTAATCTCAGACCTATGCTCTGTTATTCTATCTTTAAGCTTCCTAGATGTTTTCCCCACATAAAAAACATTACATGAAGTGCAGTTAGCAAGATAAATTAGCTTAGTGGTATTACAATCTGCTCGAGAAACAAATTTAAACCATTCACCTGTTGTGGGGTGCTGGAAGCTACTACTACTATCATTGATATCAGAACAACAGACACAATTGTAACACTTAAAGGTCCCCATACTAGCTCGTATAGGGATGGATTCAGTCAAAAAATCCTTATAACATAAAATTTGCTTAAACGTTTGACCATTTCTAAAAGCAAACCTTGGAACTGGACCTAGTAAATCTTTTAAGTCTGGTTGAGACATCAAAATTATCCAATTCTTTTTAATTATTTTACAGACATTATTAGTATTAGCATTATAAGTGGTGGTAAATCTAAGAACAGAACTGTTGATTGACCTATCACCTTCCCCTTCTGTTGTGCAACATAAGTGGTTCAGGGATAAAGAACCAAAAACTGGTCTATAGGGGCCCCTTCTTCCTTGCTTCACCTCCTCACAACTCATATTAACATCTCTAGGATGATACCCATTCTCAATAAATTCTTCCCTCATCTTCTCAGTTTCTTCCAAGAAAACTTCCTCATCAGTTGTTAACCTACTAACCCTTATCAGCTGAGATTTTATAATACCTCTATAGATATGCATTGGATGCATACTGGCAGTATTTAAATACCTTGCTGCATGCACATCCTTTCTATGTACCCTTGTTTCCAACCTACCAAGTTGTTTATAAAGCCTTACATCTAAAAAATCTATTTTGTCTAGGGAAAAGTCCATCTTAAACTTAAGGAAGGATGTTATGGTGTTAAGATAGGAGAGGAAACTTTCTAACTGAATCAAAGTCCCCTTCCAAATGAAAAAACAATCATCCACAAACCTACAGTAACAATCAAATAAACGCGCATACTCATTATTCTCATTTAGAATATATTGCTTTTCCCATACATATAAAACTAAATTGGCAAAAGTATTCGCCACAGATGTACCCATGGCCACCCCAGTTAACTGCTGGTAGGGAACACCATCAAAAATAAAAATATTCTTCGTCAGAACTAAATCTAATAAAAGGCAAATATTTTCAATTCCACGTGTCTGCTCAAAAGATTGCATCGTTAGGAAACCTCTTACTGCCTCAATCCCATAATCTATTGGAATAACTGTAAAAAGCGATGCTATGTCTAGTGTAACCAAGAAGTAGTCAGAACTAGTTTGGTGATTAAACCACATATCCAATTTTTCTAAAAAGTAAACCGTATCTTTCAAAACAGTTTCACACTTAAATAGATACTTTCCTAACATTTTTTGTAAATATCTTGAAATTGGCTCGGTCACCCATCCCTTGCCAGACACGATAGGCCTTAATGGTGGATCACTCATTGATTTATGCACATTGAGGATACCATACATTTGTGGGATTTTGGGACATGTTACTGTTAAGTAACTAAACAGTTCAATTGTAATATCTTGATTCAGTTGCATATCATATAACGCCAAATTCACCTGAGAAACATGATCTTTCACATTTGCAAATGTTAATACTTTAAAAGTACTTGCGTCAGACAAAAATTGCTTAAACTTATTCATATACCATACCCTATCCATCAACACTGTAGCCCCTCCTTTATCAGCTTGTTTTAGTATGATACTACTATCTTTTTTAATTTGCAACAACAACTTGTATTCATTGTAAGATAGATTATATTTAACATCTCCATTTCTATACTTATTCTTAATACTATATAAAGCTCTTATCTCATTTTCAACAACATTTAAAAAGGCTAAAATAACTGGTGAAAGTTGAGGTATAAAAACACTCAGTTTTTTGCATACACAGTTCGAATCATTAGTTTGTTTAAACAAAGATTTAAGCATAACGTTTCTTGCAAACAATTGTACATCAGTTAAAATGTCCACAATATTGTCCTTAAAAGTAGGGATGAATTTCATTCCATTTTTTAACAAATTGTAGTGTTGCTCAGTCAAAACATAGTTAGAAAGATTAATAGTACCTTTTAACAAGCAAATCCCTGTCCTCACCGCCGAGGATCCTTGCTGGGTAGCTTCGGACTCTCGTTCTTTCTCTTCAACGCTTATACCGACTTCTGCAATGTTTTCTGCCCTTGCGGCTCTTGTAAATTTCTCTGCTTAACCACTACCTTCTCCGGTTGTTTTAACCTGAAAGGTAAAAAAGAGGAAATCTCCATCTGTTTACGCTTTTCCTTTACTTCTGCTCCAGATACAGAGATCTCTGCTACGGGTGTAACTGCAGACACATTAACTTCTCCGACGAGCTCATCACTCGGTGGTATCTCCTCCCTTTTGGCACCTCCATTCACCATAGTATGCTCACACTGACGCATCAAGGCAGGAACTGAAGCAGACGTATTTGGCACGCCCATTTCATTATTGGCTACAACTAATGCCGGTGATGGCGGCAATTCAAGTTTGTCCAATTCATCAAGAAGCCTATTAACCGGCTTCACTGACCTACTGTTAAGTCTCTCAGTTCTCCGTTGAGCGAAATCCCCTCTCGGCCAACTAAAAATATGGCCATTTTTAAAATCTTTAATATCATGTTGAAGCTTTCGCTTCTTTTGCATTTCTAATCTATAGTCAAGTGCTTGAACACGATTAATAAACAACTGATACTGTTCATTCAAGCACTCCGTACCACATAGTTTAAAGACTTCCTTTTCAAGACAGTCTATTTCTTCTAATAATTCACTTTCCACTTTCTCGAAAAATTGATTCATTAACTTCATATAACTCTTACTGAGTTCAAGATTCAATTGCTGCCACTGCATTAAAAGTTCCTGGTGGGTATTTCCATATGATGGCATCTTTAGTATACGCAATCCACGTGGTACTACCCCCAAGTCTAAATAGGCTAAAAAACTAAGCCTCTGCCATTGTAAATGCTTATAACTTTGAACTTTTTTCTCTAAATGGCCAAGCAGCTTATTAAACTCAGTTAAGTCATTAGTTACATTATCACCTTGTGAAGACTCCACAACCTTGGATTGTAGCAACGGATTAGTTGACTTAGTTAGTAACCTTTTAATAGTTGAACTCATCCCTGCAACGGCAGTGTAGATACACAACAATATCGAAACAGCTGGCTTTAAATTCCTCCTATATTGTTGTAAGTGGCCACCTGCTACAACAATGTTCCACCACTAAAATACACTAGATCAGAAAATGTCAAGTAGTATCCAAAAACACAGTAGTCACGAACAAACAGCTTTAATGAAGCTTTCGGGTCTACACCCTTCATCAGCACATAAAATCAACTTATACAAACCACATTTAAATAGAGGAACATTTGAAAATCACATAAACAAGCCAGCCATTCAGATAAAGACCCAAATTAATTATGCAAATTATTTAAAAGCACATCATACCTAAATTTCTTAAATACTCTATTGTACTTATAAAATACATATATAAAAAATATATACATATACTTAAATCATCCATATTAAAATAAAATATAAGGAACATTAGAATAAATGATAAGACCAAACAATTCTCATAAATTCTCCCTTTGTCGCTTAACTAACACTGGTTTTATACTTACTGACCCATTTAGGCCCGGAGGTTTATCAGCCTGTAGACATACTATCCATTCATATTCCTTCAATAACAGAATATTATCTAGATCACCACCCCTAATGCCCATTTGTACCGTACAAATGCACCTAAATTTAAATGCATGTGTTCAAAATTCATGTAAATGTCTGAATAATGCGTTTGTCTCAACCTTCCTTTTAATCTCAGACCTATGCTCTGGTATTGAGCTGACCTGGTTTTGTGGAGGAGAACTGGGATAAATGAAAGGGCACCAGTCAGCATCCAGAGTTCATCACAGTAGTGCATAAATCATATACAATTACTAAATAGGTTTCCTGACTGTTTCTTTTCTCCAGAGGTTGTACAGAAGGATCATGAGTACCACTTCAATCGATCTTTCAACATGTATAGCTCTAACAATTCCTCAGTAATGGGAAACATTTCCTGTGGTGCTCCCTAAGGGTCCATTCTAGGACCACTGCTCTTCTTGTTATTTATTAATGATTTCCCTTGGGACCAGCCAACCTTTGATTGTGTAATATATGCAGATGATATAGTCTTCACTAGGCATGAGCAATTCATTCAAGAAATATTTGCAAAGATGCAGCTAGACATTGTACTACTCTGGAACTGGTTAGCTAATAAACTCAAAGTGAGGTAAACTAGTCTCATCCTTCTTCACTGATTTCTCAAAAGCCTTTGACACTGTCTCCTACCTCTTACTAAACTCTTATCACTTGGAGTGAGCCAGTCTTCTTTGTCAAAGTGTCACAGGTATCTGTCCGACAGACAACATACTGTTAAATGTGACCAAGAACTTTCCCCATCTCTTCTTGTCACAGATGGTGTCCCGTAATGATCAATAACAGGTTCACTCATGTTCAGCACTTTCACTAGCAGTCTTCATACTGCAAGCAAACATGCAACCTCTGTGCAGTAAGTAGATGATTCGACACTTACTGCTCTGTTCTAACTCACCCAAAACTTCAAGAAATCACTCAACTCTCTTTCCCTGCTATTGAATCTTGGTTACTTAATTCCCATTTACTCCTAAACCCAAGTAAAACAAAGTTAATGGTCTTTACCCCTAAGAAATACAATGACATAAAACATAGCATTTACATATACTCAGAAAACAACACTAAAATTGAAGAGGTTCCTTAAAGTGAGTTACTGGGAGTCCTAATCGAACACCATCTAAAATTCAATCAGCACCAACAACAAAACATCAGAAAACACATACAACTTGACTCCCTCTACAAGGTTAAGCAGTATCTCACAGGTAATGCCAGAAAATCCTTTATTATATCATATCTACTCCCATGTCTTCTGTACGCATCTCCTGTTGTTATAATTTTAACAAAAATGAAATAAAATTAGAAACATGCTATAATATAGCAGCTGAATTTGCTACAAATTCCCCATACAAAGTTCATTGTTTCACTACCACAAGATAGCTAAACTGGCCAGTATTACCCAATTACTTATCCTATTCCCAATAAGTCATGGCACACAGACTTAGCTATATGCCAGAAAAACATCCCACTCTCCAAAACATACTGCAGCAATACTACTGCACCAGAGACATGCACTCTAGCAACAAATCCTTCATGCTTACAACTTAGTCCATCAGCAAGGCAGGAGCTCCTTATACTCCAACTATGTCTCAAAATGTATGGAATGCTATCCCACTCACTCTCAAACTGACAGACAAGTTAATAAGTTTTCAAAACCAGCTTAAACAGTAACTAAGAAACACCTGGCTTTGTAGATGTTCCACACCCATGTAAGTTAACCTAGATAAATATCACAATTGCATGAAAACTTCCTTATGCAGATAATATTTTTATCACTCTTCTCTCCTCCCTTCTTACCATCTAGTTTATAAAACCCATCTTTACCTTCCAACGCTTTCTTTCTCCTTCCTTCCTTCACACTCCTCATGTTTTTCAGTTTGATTAATTAATCTGTATGGGGATTATTCCCCAAGTTTACTACAATTTACTCCTTATTCTTTAAACATTTCTCTTTTGATAAATACTTTTAACTCCTAAGAACAGATTGCTTTTCCACTCTCATCATGTGTACATAAACAATATTAATACCTTCCAGTTACCATGTGTGTATGTGTCACAGGGTTTCAGGTTACAAACTCAACAAATTAAATGAACACAACACACAAGATCGAGCCCATATTCTCAAATCTTGTAAACTCAAAAAGTACACAAAAGAAACACCACACATGTTTTAGCATGGGGGCAAACCACTGTACACACCCCATGTGGGAGTCACCAACATGGCCTGCTACTTATATATTCCAACTCTGAGATCACTCTACAGTAAGGAAAGGGCAAACTCCTCGACCTCTACTGTTTGCAATCGCACATAGCTGAGGTGCTGGCAAAAAGAAACACTGTTTCATTTCTTTTTTTGCCAGTTTGAGGTTGCAAGGTTTGAGCATGGGGGCTCAATCTTATGCTTTTCATCTATTTAGGCTGTCAGGTTTATAACCTGGACCACCCTATAGCAATTCAGCTGCAAAAACTAAATTACCACTATATGAACTAGTTCTAAAATCTATGCTACAATTTCATGAAAGGATATGTAGTTGGAAGTGTGCAATCATGCAAATGCTTAATCTGTTTTACCAATATGTTAAATAACTCTGTTTCTAAGCTATTTTTTTAAATAATAATTTTATGTGAATCATTTCTGTATTTTAAGCTATAAATTTATGCACAAAACTTTTCTCCTGGGCCTATGCTGAAAATGGGCTTTCCCCCCAGTTGGACTTTCCCAGTCAACAAACACAAACAAATAAATAAATAAAATAATGCCAGCAATACCAGTGTCATGCTTTCTGGCATAGTTCTAAAGACCAAACAGGCCCTAATCCCTGTCATCACTGATCCCTCTTATAAAACTTTGGCTACAACTATACAGACAGATTTAGAACCTTCTATTGCATTTATACATCAGGTAGAGACTCGGCTAAAACTAAAAGCAACCTATGCAACATCCAATCTCTTTACTCTTGAGGCCAGTTTCTCCAAAGCCATCAAAGTAACTTATTGCCTGGACTGTATCTGAACTTCCCCTTATAGCTGCAAACTCAGCAGCTAACTCAACACTACTGCAAACCAGAAAATACTATATTTTATTAACTTGGCTAACAACAGAGGACACCATTGCACTACAATAGATGACTTAAAGTCTCAGTTAGAAATAATCAGCTGCTTAACACCCTTACATGCATGGTCTTTAACTCTGGATACTGTTTACCATTAAAGAACAGACTCTTTAAAAGAGATTGTAACTATAGTCTCAGAAAAAATTATGCTACACTGTTAGCTAGATTTCCTTTCAAATTAGCCACTGAGCAAAAAACATCTCTGAAATGATCACTCCAACCACAAGAAACTCTTAGAAGAAATAAGACAGGTTGCAGCTAGAGCTCTGTTACTACCAAAGCTAATGTGCATTACTGTATAAATGATTTTTTAGCATTTTGCATATTTATTTACATGGTCTTCACTTTGGTTCAGGTTGGGACTGAAAAGCTTTCATTGGACAGTTCACCTACACAGTTAAATAAATAAATATTGTAATAATGGGGCTTTTCCACAGGCCTCCACTAAAATTGGGTTCCACACCCTGTCGGACATTCCAAGTCAACAAATAAAAATGAATAAATATCTTTTTTAGAGAGCAATATTCCGGCAGGTGCTTGGTGCCTCACAATGCTTTGAGTACAATTTGGTGAAAAAAGGCAGAGAACAACCTCAGTACACCTGCTGGGGCCAGACAAACAGAATTTTCCATAATGTCTTTAATACCATTAAACCAACCTCTCAACATTTTGCTATAATAATTTCAATGACTGATATCTAGAATTAGCTCCTGAGTTTTCACAGGAATGTAAATTTAATGCTAGTTTTGTCTTCTCAATGCTATAATCAAAAAAGGTCAGTTTTGTGTCTTAATTCTTGCCTTTTCATAACACTGTTGAGTACTTGCCACTGTAAATGGCTTTGGCAAACAAGGAGCTGAGACTGTATTCCCCTTCATTTCAGCAAGACAACATCCCTTTTGAGAAGTATATGCCTTTATGAAATTGGAAAGGGTAAGCTTAAAAAAGTCTCACTCATTTATAATATAACCCAAAGGGCTATCACCTAATCTCCTCCAAGCATTTCTGTTGGCTGAGAATCCTCACCTTTACAGTAAAAAGCTGGCTTTCTAAGGCACCCTTAGACTATTTGTGCTCTAGCAGCTGAAAGGTAGTCCCCCTTCTTACAAGAATAATAACTATACTTCTTCCTTCTAAAAAAGATGATGCACTCTAAATTGTATGAAACTTTAAGGACTGAAAAGTGTTCTGAGACAGCTATATACATTTTTTGTAACAATAGGAAGTTTGTCCTGTATTTGTTGATAAAAGTAAATACACTGGCAAGCTTAATTCTACAAAGGATCCCATTAATGTTTCAGGAGAATAATGCATACCTATCCATTCTAAAACCTAAGAAAGAAAATATTATTCATGTTACCTTATACATCTAAATCTCAAACTACATGCCTTGGGGTATCCATTTACGCTAGAAGTTTACTAGGAAGGGGGAGAACAACAGACTATGAAAATGAAACCCAGAACTAGATAAAAACAAACTAGTAACACTCATAACATTCTTTAAATGTGCAACGTACCTAACAACCACATACAGTCAAATCTAAACTGATTTTAAAAACAGCAGTCAGGCAAAATGTAAATAAGGTGCTTAATGACAATAAGGTGTTGTCAGAAGTAAATAAAGTTACCCTCATCCATAGCTTGAAACCAAGACAGTGTGTCCAGATTAGAAAAAAGCAAGGCATATCCAATGCCCCCACTCAGCGGGTAAAAATTCTATATAGTGGAAAGAGTAAAGCATCAGCAATATACTACAAGCTGTTGAGTCAATGTAGTCATAAACATAGGACAACAACAGAGTAAGCTAGCAATTAAGAAGTCACATCAGTAAGTACAACAAAAATGCATTCCATTGTTTGAATGGCCTGTTCTAGCATTGAACAATACCAATGTTCCAAGAAAAGCTACTTCATGTGGACTGTACTCCAAGTGTGAAAAATGGTGACAATAAACAGCATCTTGATGATTAAACATAGAAAGTTAATTGTGTTCCTCTGATATGGCTAATGAAGCAGCCATATATGAGCAAGTTTCTGTTTATATGATATTTTTTTGGAGGAAAAGGTTCCATAGCCTTAAGTGATTATTGCACCCAACCTCTTTTGGTGCTAAAAAAGAAGCTGTACCTACAGGCAAATAGACTTTAATGACTATTGCGTAGAAAAAGTGAAACTCCCAGCCATGCCTTCTGTAGAGATGAAGTGTCTTTCTCTTCTTAGCTGCAGCTAAGAGTACTCCACAACAAATTTTCATCTCCCTGTCTGGTGTAAAAAATCTTAGTAAGGATTTTTTTTTTTTTCTTTTAATGCATTACATTGAAATCTCACTGAAATCAATCTAGCCATCATCTGTTTCAAGCCATGGATAGCTACATTCTATGGCCTCTTCCAACTAACAATTCAACTACAGGAATATCAGACCACTCAGCAAGCTTACCCTTAACAGAGTCGAAGTATTAGACCCTTTGAGTCTTCTTAAGAACACCCAGAAAATTTATGTTTTTTCATTGGCCCCTATCTTTCATATCACCAAATGGAATTCAATGATATTCAGTTAGGCTTCAATTACCATCAGCCTCTGTTGCAGACCTGATAGTTGGAAATAAAACTGTTCCTCCATGCTCTCCATAGAGTCCCTAGAAAAAGACCTGCTGATGGGCTATTGAGCAGACTCTTAAACTGGATGAGTCAAACCACTGAAGTGCTGCTGCAGGCTTTCTCATTCTTCTTGGGCATGCAGGAAGGGTGGCACACTATTACTACGGTATTCAGACAGGCACTGATTAAATCAATGCCAATTTGCAGAATAATAACTTTATTTTCCCACTTGTGGTGATTTGAGCTCTGAAAAGGAGTTTACCCCATGCCTCTAGTGGAAATGGAAGTCCTATATATGCTGTTTCCTTGCACTGTAGTGGGTTCATATTTTTATATGTTACTTTTACTCACTCTAGCGGGTTCACATTTCTATTACTGTTAGGCTTATACTCATCTTTGAAATACATACAAATGCATTCAGGTTCATGGCTGATAAACAGTGTTAATAATGGCACTCTTTTTTTTTTCCTGGAGGTATGTTTACTTTGCAGGTGTTACATTCACTCTATTTTTCCTGGAGGTATGTTTACTTTGCACCAATGACTAGTTATAGCATTCTTTAAAGAGTGAATGTCCATACTGTATGGTAAAACTAATGCCTGTGACTGGTCACCTGGACTCAAACTGATGTTTTCCTCGTTGAATTCATTGTACCCATTGTATGTTTAGACTGTCTAATAATGGGACCATAGTAAGAATTCCAATGGTCCAAAACAAATTGACCAACATTGTCCAACATATCCTGGGGGGGGGGGGTAACCTCTGTTTCTGTACCTATCACAAAATATGCTGACTTGTATTTGAAATTGTGTGTCATCAAAAACCAATCTGCTGAGTCTAACTAATTGTCCCCTCAATAAATTATGTTTTTGCCAGATAGGGTGTTGACTGTCAAAATGCAAATATGTGTTTGAAAAAGTGTTCTTTCTAAATATGTTGCATTCATACTTGTGCTCTTCAAAGTTCTTATAACATGATATCAAGAAAGTCTATGGTCTGTTTATCATATTGATGGGTAAAGTTTAACAAGTCAGCAGATTGATTTATATAATCCATAAATGATTTCAACTCTTCTAAGTCATGCTTCCACAGAATAAAATATTGTCCAGGTACCTCAAATAGACTTCCAAACTGGAAGAAAAGAGTGAGTCCAAAAACATGGAGGTTCCCCAAACCAGAAAAACATATTAGCAAAAATGGGGGCTGAATCATTGTTTGTAATATTCACCCTTGTAGTAAAAGCACTAACTCCATACATTATAGTATCAGTCTAGTTTATGTTGTGCTGAGGTTGGTACCTTGAAACATAGCTTGGTGGAACCAGTCCAACTCCTCCTCATGAGCGATTACAGAAAATAAATCTTTAATGTCAATAGTGACAAATAAAGCCTCTTTAGAAAATGTAATTCCAGAGATGGTCTCAAGAAAATGCCAGGAGTCCTTAGGCATTTGTTGTTTGTCTTCAGGGAATGATTTGAGTTTGTAGTCCACAAATTTGGCCAGAAGTTTTGTTTTGGACCTTGTGGGTGCCACAATGTCACAAAAATATCCTCCAGTAGTAGATCAATGGCATGGTAAGCAATGTTAATTTCATTGCAAGATACTTCAATGAAAATTTTTTCCATTATGCAAATAGTACAATGTCTTAAAGGAATAAAGGTGTTTGTTCATTATGATCACTCCCCCATCCTTATCTGGTTTCATAACATGTAAGTTCTTGTCACAGGCAAATACATCTAACAACTCTCTCTGTCTCCTCATTAGTAAGGTTAAGAAACTTAGGTTTTCTATTTTTTTGCACCATTCCCTCACTCTTCCTTCACACAATTGCTCAAATAAGTGTATATTGGGCAGGAGTGGAGGATTGAATGTGCTAGTTCTCCTTAGGCAATAATTAAGTTCACTGTCTTCCCTGGGTGCCAAAATACAGTTTAAATTCAGCTTCCTAGTAAACAATGTAAGTTCACTTATAAAGGCTACAATCTCAAGCTGCCTAGAAGGCACATATTTAAATCCTTTTTGAAATCATGTATCAAAGGTGTTAGTAACAGTGAGGATAGCAAAACTGTACATCTTACAACCTCCAAAACTGAAAATAAAATTGGTACCTTGGTCTCCATCAGTTGACGGCTTTGAAGAAATTACTTCCAATACCATCAGTTTCTATAAGTGGTCCTCTGAAAATCTTGGTTGTAATGATGTCCAACAGAATTGGAAGCATTATTGGCCTGTCTTTCCCTGCTTTTCTGCAATCTCCTTGATCTTCGGGGACCATTAACATCCTCCACTTGTGCCTCGTATGTGTCATCTAAATTATTGTTGGAAAGCCCACTACTGTTTTCTTTAAATTCACTTCCTCTTTGTGGACTAGGATAGACCTTTTTAACCTTGTAATCATTAGTGTCTCATAATATTTTTTTGCTTTCTCTTAAAAGAAGCTGCTTTGTATTCAGTAACTTTGTTTAAAACTGCCTGGAAGTCATCCAGTTTGTATTTGAACAACAAATCTTTTTCTTAATAACTAGGTCCAACTTCCAAATCTCCTCCTCTAAAAAATTAAGCCATTGCAAGTTATCTCATACAAAAATACCCATATACTCAATGCCTATACAGTAAAAAAATTCCACCAACTCCATATGAAAAACAGACCCCTGTGTTATCCCATTGGCATATTTCCAGATTCGTAAACCCTTCAGTACATGGTTATTGACAATGCAAATTTTTTAAAAATGAATTGTCCATCTGTAAAGATTTATGCTTGGTCAGTAACCTCTCAAACTGACTGTTTCTGTTTCCTAAACTAAGTTCACAGTCATTAGTATGTGCGTTGCTCATTTCAAACATCTGGACTGTTTCCACCCAAAACAAATATTTTGGTGCAAACCAGTCCAACATGTTAAAACAACCTCTTGATGTAGAGGCAACATTCACTCCACCTGGGGTGTTGTTATTATTACATCCTGTGACACTCAGACCATTAGCAAAAACTGTGTCATATATTGTAGTGTCTGTAGTGTTTGCCATACCTGGACTGCTTTTGCTGTTGCCAGCAACATTAATCCTATTTCCAGTGCTGCTGGAACTTGCAACCAAGGTGCCACAGCACAGTTGTACAACTGTTTTTAAACAGTTAGTATGCACAGTCTGAATACTGACATTAAAACTGGCATATATCTTGTGCTTCCTTCAACATAATATAGTTCTTATGCACAGTAACTCATTATTATGCAAATAACCTATGGACCATTCAGATTAGTTAATTTTATTCTGTTGTCCTTGCCCATTATATGTTAGTTTTACATTACCATCCTGCTGTTGAAAGCCTAATTTCCTTTACCTTCGTAATTATTGAATTCTTAATCAATGGGGTTATTTTCAATATCCTATAGAGTTTATAGAAATGAAACAAGACTGCATGAGACACAATGCCACTCAGAGTACATGGGTCTTATTTGTTTATCTCTCTCTCTCTCTCTCTCTCTATATATATATATATATATATATATATATATATATCTTTCTATCTATCTTTCTTTGTATGAATGGGTAGTGCACTGATCAATATAGACTAATTTCAGACTCTACCAAGGTGAAATACAAAACATTTTACAAACAAAAAATACAGAAATGTAAGGAATAACAGAGTAGTTCAGACTAATTACATAGAAATAACATTTGCATATACTTTCTAGTAAACTGTGCAATGAACAATCAAGCAGAGTGTAATGTGCAATATATACATTAGTTTGAAAAGTTGGTCAATCTTCAGTGAATCTTGAGAGATGAGAAGAGACCCTGAAAGAAGATCGGTTACATGATATGTCCAGCGTTGAAGCAGGAACATATGGCTCGGATGAAGAAGTGCTTTTTGAGATACATTCTGAATTTTGAGTAAGTATTTATTTCCTTAATATTGATGGGAAAACTTGCAAAGAGGAGATGCCTAACAGGAGAAAGCATGTACAGTACGTTGTTATAGCACTGGGCTCTCAAGCAATGTTGGGACACCAGCTTACAGAAATCTTCTCTGAGCAGCATGTGTGAACAATCTTTTATGTGAATGCCAGTGACATAAAAAGCTGCATGGAAATACAATGCCTGGCTAAAAGAACATCAGCCAAGATAAGATAGTGCTTATGAATAATTCCTCTCTTTATCAAGGCATAATTATTAATATAAGCAAATATTTATGTTGAAAATAATTCCTCTAATAATCAAATGTCAGACAACAGATGCAAGTTAAGTATAAGACTTTGCAGTGTTTTTTTTTAGAATTGTTAGTTCAGGTACTTGTTAGGAAAAAATAGAATGGAAAGGTCACAGCAACCTGAAACGAGGGTCACACACTGACACACACTGATGCATTGTAACAGCAAGAATGGCTCTTCTATTAGAAGCTGTATAAAACATGTATTAATCACTTTTCTATTTCTATCAAACATTCTTAAACTATATGTGTAAAGAATGCAAATAATGTAAAATACATGATTTGTAAAATGTACATATATGCCATAAACATCAAAGAACCAGAAAATGTATATTATTCTATTTCATACATTATCTATAGAATGAATGACAGGGGCAGATGTTGTGCCTTGGATATACATGCTGCAAAGCTACAGATTTTATATGAAGTTGTTATTAAGCTTTTGTATTGTACTATTCTGAATTATTCAACAGTAGCAATAATGTAAACTGCAGCTGTAATATTAATAAATACTCTTTAGAAATGTTATGATAAGACATTTAAGCAGTAAGAGCATATGATGACAAAGCAAGATGAAGCAAGAAATGATTACTCTGTACTTGTTACCAAAAAAAAAAAAAAGAAAACTTGTTGTATAGCAATTCAACAGAAATAGTCTGCTATGGCAGCACTTTTAAAATAACTTGTAATAGTTGCATGGCCAACTTAGGACACATTGCATGACCAACTTAGGACACAATGTATATCTAAAGAGGCAGGACTGCATTTGTCAAGAATTGTATAAAAGTTCTCTACTCACTGATATATGTTGTCAGTCAATTAAACAGCCATATTTGCTAGTCAAGGAATAATAAAAACTATACTGACGCTGGGATGCCTTGCTTTGCTGATCATTTATTTTTCTTGTTCTTCTAACTGCCTGCATTTTTTCCTCATAGGTGCAGTGCTTATAGATACATTTACAGTTTTGGTGCCAAAGCCCGGGAGGAAGCAAAGCAGAAAATGCAGAGGTTAGAAAGTTGAAGTAAAGTTTTAATACTGCAGAAAGATCTTAGCTATTAAAAGTCAGCAGATGAAGGAAGAACAAAGAATCCACAAGGTTGGATCAGTTTTCCCCCGTGGTATGAAGGAAAAACAAAAGGAATCCACAAGGTTGGATCAGTTCTCCTCCATGAAGTCTCATCCACAGGAAAAGAAAGGTGGAATTAAAGGCTGCACAGCTATCTCCCAAGAGGGATTTTCACACTGCCAAAATAGGGTGAGACTTAAGTCTTTCTGTTGTTTGTAGAATACACTAACACTTTGTTCTCCTATAGTTACATGTGTAATCTGTAATTTATGAGGCATGCAGTTAGAGAAATTTGCATGGTAATAAGATTTTTAAATGTGGTAGGGCTAAGGTATCACAAATGTTACTGCAACCAGAAACTATTAGATCTGAGAAACTGAATTTTAAAAGTAACAGTATTAGAGATTTAAACCAGGATTTTATAACAGAAAAAGTACCCGTAACCAGATCTGGAAACAGATATTTATTAAGATTTACTAAACCATATCAAGAAAAAATGTCTCAAGAGAAATCTGAAAGTGTTACTGAGGAAAGGTCTCAAGAAAAATTGGACAGTTTTGTTTCATTTTCTGAGGGAAGTGAAATGTCAAATTCTAAAAAAACTGCAGAGAAAGCTAAGGCATCAATATTAATTTTATCTCCTAATTTTCCCAGATTTGAAGAAAGTTATAAACCAAGCAGACAGTGAAGGTAGTGAGAATTTACAAACAGGAGATCCACAATTTTTATTAGATATTATTCATGAATGGTTAGTCAGAACCAACAAAAGTTAAGGGAAAAGGAGATACCTGAAGAATGAAAAAAGAGAAGCCATATTTATAAACTGCCTTCTTTGATTTATGAATTTGCAGAGTGGGGAAAACCAAATCAAAATAAAAGAGATTTTATTAAGAAAACATTTATTTCAGCTCTTTTACAACAGTTTTTTTTGTGTACATTAGAACAACACAAAACTATAGAAGCTTTGTCAAAAAGATGTTCACATTTCCAGGAAAGCATAGAAGAATCAGGCAGACAGGTAAGAGAGACAGCAGAAGAACTAAAAGCTTTACGTAAGGAAATTAAAGAAAGAGAACAATAATATAAAGAGACATTTAATCAAATAGAATAGTTAGAAGGCATGAGGGAATGGAAAGAACAAATAGCTAATTTAGAAAAAGAAGTGGAATTTAGAGATCATGAAATAAAAGCATTAAAAACAGCTTTGCAAGAAGCTATTAGACTGGGAACACAGCTTGGACAAAAAGTTGATGGTGAGGGGGAACAAGCTAGCAAAAACCCTTTTAGAAGGAATAAAAGGAGTATGGCAAATAGCCTCTGTATGGTGATATCAGCTGCCAGAACCAGACTGGGATAAGTTAACACAAAATACCTCTCGAATCCAGTTCCCATTGTAGTAATGCCACAACATCTAGCTATACTTTATCAGCAACTCCTACCGCTCCAATATGGGAACATAATACTGAAATAAAGTCAATGTGTCCAGTTACACAGTCATTAGATAATAGTGGATATACTTACAGATCATTAACCCCTCAAGAATTACAGGCAGCATTAACATATTTGGGAGGAAAATGGGACCCCTATAAAGAACCCTGGACTGAAAAAAAAGAAAACCTTGAGCAAGGACAGATAATATTTGGATGGTCCAGAGAAGACCTATGTTCTCTAACTATTGCAATGATGCCAGTTGGGAAAAAAGTTATTTAAAAAATCTGGGAAGGTAAGGCCAATTGGAATGACATTCAAGAATTTCTACAAGATATGTCACCTCATCCTATAGTTGACTGGGGGAAAAATAAATTAAATAAAGTTAGGAGAGAGAGGAGATTTAGATGAATATATTCACAGAACATGGGGTGTTTACAGATTGTATAGTGGTCAAGAAAATCCTGAAATGGATAACCCAGTCTTTCTAGGAACAGTGTTAGAAGGATTATAAATTTGGTTGAAAAGGGCCATCCTAGTAAGGGGTCAACCTTGTACATATGATTATTTATAAAAAGATGTGTTATCACTTTGGGAAATGAGGAAAGAATTAACAGATAAACCAAAAGAAGTTAAAACAGTATATATTAATGAAGGGAAAGTAAATCAAACCTGTGATAAAAGAAAGTACAAGGTAAAATGCCAGAATTGTAAGAAAGAAGGACATTTAGCCAAGGATTGCTGGTCATGAGGTGGGGGTCAAGCTGGACAAGTCCTAGTTATAACAAAAAACAGGAAAAAAAAGAAAAAAAATGAATAGGGATGGAGTTCCGCAAGCTCTTCTGTAAAGATTGGAAAATCTTGAAAAGAAAATGGCAAATTCTTTCTTATCCAGTTAGAAATTTGGGGTCTCTGTGGCCACCCTAAAAATGGCTCTGATGGGAGGCCACATGCTCATATTTGGATAGGAGGCAACTTAGATATCTATTTAATATATACAGGGGCCGCAGTTAGTATTACTATAAGAACATTCCCAGGAACAAAAAATATAAATTTGCAAGGTTTAGGAGGAAAAATCTCTCAAGCTCAAGTAAGTCTCCCTATAGAAACAAAGATAGAGGAAGACACCTCCCAGCATGCATGGATATCAGGTCCTCATCTACAAAACATAATTGGAAATGATATCTTAAAACAAAGAGTTTACATTATAGATTTGTGTAACATATAATTGATTAAGAGGCCATTAAATGAAGTACTAGTCATCTCTGAAGCATTATACAAATACAGTGTGAAAGGCCCAGGACAGTATGATTTAGTTGAGTTATTAAAAACACCAAAACAAGAGTTGACTCAGCTAATTTATTGCTATCATGATATTTTTGCCAAACATAAGAATGATTGTGGACAAGTCCCTGACTTTACTCTTAAAGAAAGAGGCAGTCCCAAGAAACCTGTAAAACAATATCCATTAAAGAAAGAGGCAGAATAGGCAATACTAAATACTGTGAAAGCTTTATAAGCTGAAGGGGTAGTGAGAAAAGTTAATTCACCAGCTAACAGTCCTTACTGGCCTGTACAGAAGCCAGGTGGAAGTTATCATCTTACTGTTGATTACAGAGAACTTAATAAGGTGATACCTCATTCTTTGCCAATAGTATGAAGCATGCCTGATCTTATTGCTCAGATTCAGGAAAAAAATTTAAATTTTCTCCACATTAGATGTGAGTAATGGTTTCTGGAGTATTACTCTAGATAAAGACTCACAATGGATATTTGCTTTTACTGTAGAAAGCCAACAATATACTTGGACAAGAATGCCTCAGGGCTTTCATAATGTTTCAACAGTTTTTCATCATGTAATGCAGGAAATACTAAAACCACTAGAATGTAGACCTTCTATTATTCAATATATGGATGACATACTTGTTGGAACAGAAACTGAAAAGCAGCACTTAAACGCATTAACAGAAATTGTCTAAGCAATAAGGCAATCAGGATTAAAACTGAACCCTAAAAAGAGTCAGTTTATGAAAAATTCTGTTACCTTCTTGGGTGTCACGGTATCAGCAGGACAAAGAAGCATTAGTGAAGACAAAAAGCAACTAATCAGACAGTTACCAGTTCCAGTTACTGTCACAGGGTTAAGGCAAGCCCTAGGAATCTTTGGATTCTCAAGAGAATGGATAGCAGATTATACAGGAAAAGCAAAACCCTTGACTAATATGCTTAAAGGAAACAAAAAGGGAGATGAACTTCTCAATTGGAATGATGAGTCACTAGCAGCTTTCTCTAAGGTCAAGGAAGAACTCATTCTGCACCTGCTTTGGGTGTCCCAGAAAGAGATAAAGAGTTCATCCTACAGTTTGGACACAGTCGTCTAACTATGATGGCCATAGTGTTGCAAAAAGTAGACTCTCAGTATCAGGTTTTGGGTTATTATTCCTGAGCTATGTGTCCAGTTGAGAAAGGAATGAGAGAATCTGAGAAGCAAGCCTTCATATCAGAATGGTGTACTGAAGTAACATGCCATGTTTCAGGGCTCTCCAATTGTGCTACAGACCAAACATACTCCAGTGAAATACATGTTAGAAGGAAATCCAAAAAACATGAATAATGCATGACTTTGTAGAATCACTGCAAGTCTTGCAAGTCAGGAAGAAGGAATCAGAATAGCAATCCCTCAGATTAACTTTTTACCAGAACTGTTTAATTAACAAGTGTAATCTCATGAGTGTCCTGACTTGAAAAATGAAGAAGAACACTTAAGGGTGGGCAGCCAAACTATGGAAGGAGCATCAGAATTGTATACAGATGGATCCAGATTCTGGAGCTCTGAAAGAGCGTGTTTTGTGACAGGATGGGCAATATACAATGCAGAGACCAAAGAACACAAGAAGGGTAGTCTCCCAGGGGGATGCTCAGCACAAAGAGCTGAACTAGAAGCAGTTAAACAAGCCTTGTTATTGCCCAGATCTGCAAACATTTATACAAGACACTGAATATGTAGTTCAAGTCTTAACATCATCTCTTCCCATTTGGGCAAGGAGAGGTTTGATTACAGCTGATGGTAAACCAATCAGTCATCAGTAAGTGTTGATAGAACTTTGGAGTGTGATAAAAGATGACAATCCTTCTACAGTGAGTATAAATAAGCTCAAAGCTCACACCAAAAATGAGATACACAGTCAGGCTAATAATATAGTAGATCAGCTAGCAAAATAAGGGGTTCTTGACTCCAAAGAAACTTATCCAATACAAAATGTTCCTCAATACTGGGCATGGGAAACAAATGACATGGAAGAAAAATAAGTAAGGGAAATGGTACAAAATATTTTGAATAGGTGCTAAATACAAATGGACTTACCTCTAAATCCTTTACCTCTACATTGTACAGCTTACTTTTGTAGAGATCAGTGTACAGAGTATGAACATAGAGTGGAAAGTGAGGTAGGTAAAATTACCCAAATCCAGTGTGATGGGATCATCATAACACCTAATATATGTGGCTTAACAGTGACAGGAACAGATGAAATGAAGCCGTTGTGGGGTCCTGAATTTTTAAAAGGTGCTCATATGACCTTAAATGCAAAAACAAACAAAGATAATCAGCAGTTAGGAAGCTTAGTAAAAATTCTAAGAGGACAGCCAGACATCGTTAACAAAGAGAAAATAGAAGAATTTGAAATAATACAAGGAAGTGAATGGAAATGGGTTAGATTTCCAGAACCTTGGTCGGTACCAGGAGAATTCAAGAAGGTCCTTTACATAGGGTACAAACAATTGAGCCTGAAAAAGGAAAAATGTTATTAACTTATTATCATAATTTCCTAGGTCATCCAGGAAGGGAAAGACTACAACAAATTATTAGTTCTAGATTTAAATGGGAAGGAATGACAACAGACATCCAAATTTATGTAGATAGATGTGTCACACGTGCCATGCACAATGGAAAATGAAATAGGAGAAAACAATATAGACTCCCACAAGTATTGGGAAAGTGTACAAATAGATTTTGTAGGACCTCATTCCAGCAGCACCAGTTGGGTTTTGTTTCTAACTTACTTTGATAGATGAATATACTGGATGGGTGGAAGCTCATTCAACAAAAAAGGAAGATGCAAACTCAGTAGTTAGAATAATAAGTTAAAAGATCATCCCAACATGGGGAGTGTCCCAAGAAATACATAGTGATCAAGGGACTCACTTTACTGGAAAAGTGACAAAACAAATGTGTAAAACTTGGAGAATCAAGAAAAGGTTTCATACTCCTTACCATCCTCAGAGTTCTGGAAAAGTCAAAAGAGCTAATAGAACTCTGAAGGAAGGATTAAAGCAAATGACTTCTGTGTATGGGAATCATTGGGTAAAACATTTACCCAACATTTTGATTAAGATGCAAAATTCTCCTCAGGGATGTGGGTTAACTCCACATAAACTAAATATGGGTTTATCTATACATTTACAAGCAGGAGAAATCACTTATGAGATACCATTAGAAGAAACAAAATTGTGGGACCAGCTCCAAGACCAAATCAGTTGGGCAAAAGAGAGAGTCTGGGAAGCTGGACAAGCCCATAATCTAGAACTGTGTAAACAAAATGAGATTTGGGAATCAAGGGAGGTACAGTTGGAACAAGGAGATCTTGTAATGGTCCACCAGTTTGGAAACACAAGTAAATGGGATTCAAAATGGATAGGATGCTACATTGTTACCAAAGTGGGGATAGTGGCTGTACAAATCCAGCCATATAAAAATCATCCACCAAAAATGGTTGGATTCATAAAGATCATGTTAAAAGATTAAAATGGAGGGGAGAAAATTGAATAACTTATAAATGTAATAACTGATATAAAGGGACATAATATCATATACAACTAATAAGAACACAATTATTTTCTTTTCCAGAAAATATTGAATCAGGAAAATCCTGATATTAATCGTGATCCTGACAAGTTTTTGCTCACCCATACAAGGAAAGATAAACTTCAATACTTTTACCAAATCACTGCAAATGCACTCAGAAACCTTGAATGCTAAACAATGTTATATCTGTGCTAAGATACCACAAGATGCAAACAGTGGAATTCCATTATGAATAAAATTCCAAGCCACTGAGCAAAGCCAAGAGTAATTAAAATGAATTAAATCCGTTTAATTGAGCAAACAAAGCCAAAACCAAGACAGCAAATAAAACAAGCACTTTCGCTCGGATGTTCCGAGCTTTATCAAGTTACAAATCTCATAGGAGAGCAGCCATTTAAATAGTATGCACAATCATTAATTAATCAATTAAGTCTTAAAGCTAAACCTTCTTGTAATTTAAGGTAAAATGTTAAATCAAATATATTGTACCATCTGTATTTTTATTTGTATTTTTACCACTATTTTATCATTGTATTTCTTATTTTATGCAGGGTTTTCAAATTCATTATATGATCAAATTTGACAGTGCAATTTTGCAACCTTGATAAGCTGCTATTTATTATGGTTTTTACAAAGAATGGGTGATATATTTGATTAAACATTTTACCTTAAATTACAAGAAGGTTTAGCTTTAAGACTTAATTGATTAATTAATGATTGTGCATACTATTTAAATGGCTGCTCTACTATGAGATTTGTAACTTGATAAAGCTCGGAACATCCGAGCGAAAGTGCTTGTTTTATTTGCCGAATTGGTTTTGGCTTTGTTTGCTCAATTAAAAGGGTTTAATTCATTTTAATTACTCTTGGCTTTGCTCAGTGGCTTGGAATTTTATTCTTCTTGGTCCTGGTTTCTCTGAACATTATTTTGGAATTCCATTATGACCTATTCCATTTACCCTTCTGGAAATGTTGAACCTCACAAATCATAACTGGGTTCCAAGAAATATCTCTTTCCCAAAGACACATCCTTTTTTGAGGCTTGTCCATACAAATGTGACTGCTGATGTTTGTTTACAAGGAGAAGGAACAAGTAATCACCCATTTCTTGGGGAAAAGTCCTTTTAGTATTATTTATGCTACCTAAAATGCCAGTGAACAATGTTTTGAGCATTTTAGTAATGAAACTTGCTGGACATTTTATAAAGCTAGAATTACACATTGGGTTACAAAATGGATGGTTCCAATTTGAACAGGCGTATATTACATATGTGGTACTAAAGCCTGCAAATGGCTTCCTGAGAACTGGACTGGATTGTGTTATTTGAGACATGTAATTCCATCCATTAGACATACTACAACATTTCCTGATTCTAATATTAGAAATGTTAGATTAAAAAGACATATTAACATAGTAAAAATGGATGTAGGAGATGATGTCCTTGCAGGAGCAGCAATTTTTCCATTCTATGAAGCAGGAAAAGCCATTTGGGAAATTAGAAAATTGGCAGGATTATTGGAGGAATTAAGTAATGTTACATTCGAAGCAATAGAAGAAGTTACTTTAAAAATGACTGCCATAAGAACTATGACCTTACAAAACCGCAAGGCATTTGATTTTGTTCTTGCTAGTAAAGGAGGTACTTGTGCATTAATAGGGGAGGAATGTTGTACTTATATTCCTGATAATAAACCTGAAAATCACCTCAAGCTAATTGAGGAAGTTGCTCAAAAAGCACAAATAGAAAAAGAAACATGGTTCTCTTGGCTGAGTGGTTCTATCAGTAGCTGGGGAGGAAAAATAATGCAGCTTATACTGGTCATAGTTGGCATTTTAGGATGTATACGCCTAATAATTGTTGTCATCAAGTGTGGAATCGAATGTGTAAGAGGGCGAGCAGTACAGGTTTTGACAGTGGACCAAATGCATCAGGTCCAAGACATTCTACGATTTATGAAATACTCTGAACCAATGAAGCTTGATAATATGCACTAAACAAAATCAACAAACATGAGTTCTCATGTCTGTTCAGGGGGAACTTTTATAGCACTGGGATCTCAAGCAATGTTGGGGCACCAGCTTACAGAGATCTTCTCTGAGCCAGCATGTGTGAACAATCTTTTATGTGAATGCCAGTGACATAAAAAGCTGCATGGAAATACAATGCCTGGCTAAAAGAGCATCAGCCAAGATAAGATAGTGCTTATGAATAATTCATCTCTTTATCAAGGCATAATTATTAATATAAGCAAATATTTATGTTGAAAATAATTCCTCTAATAATTAAATATCAGACAACAGATGCAAGTTAGTTCACAGTGTTTTTTTTTTTTTTTTAGAATTGTTATCCCAGCTACTTGTTTGGAAAAAATAGAATGGAAAGGTCACAACAGCCTGAAACAAGGGTCACACACTGGCATGCACTGATGTATTGTAACAGCAGGAATGGCTCTTCTATTAGAAGTTGTATAAAACTTGTATTAATCAGTACATTTCTATTTCT
Source organism: Protopterus annectens (assembly GCF_019279795.1). Classification (NCBI taxonomy): domain Eukaryota; kingdom Metazoa; phylum Chordata; order Ceratodontiformes; family Protopteridae; genus Protopterus; species Protopterus annectens. The sequence goes on from NC_056744.1 coordinate 948,928,503, forward strand.
ATCAAACATTCCTAAACTATATGTGTAAAGAATAAAATAATGTAAAATACATGATTTGTAAAATGTACATATATGCCATAAACATCAAAGAATCAGGAAATGTATATTATTCTATTTCATACATTATCTATAGAATTAATGACAGGGGCAGATGTTGTGCCTTGCATATACATGCTGCAAAGCTGCAGATTTTATATGAAGTTTTTATTAAGTTTTTGTATTGTACTACTTTGTAAGTTGCAAACTTTCATTAATTCTGAATTATTCAATAGTAGCAATAATGTAAACTGCAGCTGTAACAATAATAAATACTCTTTAGAAATGTTATGATAAGACAATTAAGCAGTAAGAGCATATGATGACAAAGCAAGATGAAACAAGAAATGATTACTCTGTACTTGTTACCAAAAAAGGAAAACTTGTTGTATAGCAATTCGACAGAAATAGTCTGCTATGACAGCACTTTTAAAATAATAGTTGCAAGACCAACTTAGGACACATTGCATGATCAACTTAGGACACAATGCATATCTAAAGAGGCAGGACTGCATTTGTTAAGAACTGTATAAAAGTTATGTACTCACTGATGTATGTTGTCAGTCAGTTTATCAGCCAAATTAGCTAGTCAAGGAATAATAAAAACATAAACTGACCCTGGGATGCCTTGCTTTGCTGATCATTTATTTTTTTTGTTCTTCTAACTTCCTGTATTTTTTCCTAATAGGTGCAGTGCTTGTAGATACGTTTACAACTGTGGTATTTTGTTCTAGGGGTAATAAGAATTTTTGGGGCTTGCAAGTAGTGTCAGAGTTTGAGGAGGTTTTTGTGTGAAGTATAGCTACAAAGTTAGTAAAATGTGTGGAACTAGAGTAGTTTGTAAAGTTGGGATCCTAAAACTAGGTTAGATCTTTGTTAGGTTAGATCTTTGTTTTATGGGAAGCCAGTTAGCTTTTTCTAGGGTGATAAGGCAATGCTCACAGAAAAGTGAGTGTGTAATGAATCAGCAGATGCTGATAGAGATAGTCAGGAGTGTGTCAATGTTTTTCTTGGAGGCAGAAGCAAAACATGGGAGCACATACTTTTGAGAAAAGAAAACCCCTCTGCCAATGGCTGTTCTAGCTGCTTATAATAGAAAAAACTAAATCTTTTTTAGCTTAGAAAAAGGGAGAATTTATTTTGGCTCTCACATTGTCTATGTGTAAATGGAAGTTTAATGATTGATAAAGCCATAGTCCTAGATATTTGAAGGTGGCTATTATCTTTATGGAATGGTGGTATTGGGAAAAAGATAGTTAACAAATAAGGTGCTTGGCAAATGTTCTGTGGACTTCCCAAAAGCATAGTTTTGGTCTTGGTAGGATTCATGTAAGTCTGAATGGACTTGGCATTGAATATTGGTATGAAAGTGACCTGATCAGTAAATGGCCACATCATCAGCAAAGAAGATAAGTTGGAGATAATGGAGGTCACAAGGAAGTTTGTTAATGAATATGAAGAAGACGAGAAGGTCAAGAATGGATCATTGTGGTACACCTTTGGTAGTAGGTTCAGATTCCAGTGGAGAGGATCCTATTTTAACTCTGAATTGTCTGTTAGAGAGAAAGTTTTTAAACCAAGGAGTATCAGATGAGTTGATGTCGATTTTAATTGGTTTAGATTTCAGACGATAGTGGTCTATGAGGACAAATGCCTTTGTCAGGTCTATAAATAGGGCACCTGTAGGGAGGTCACAATCAGAATTTAGTAGGATGTTATCAGTATTGTCATAGTAATTCATCCAGGCCAGACTCCATGTTGTTTTAATGAGAGAGCATGGTAATGCTGGATATAGAGGGAGAGTTGGGGTAAACTATCTATTCAAGAAATTTGCCCAGAATAGGGAAGATGGATATTGGCTAGAAGCAAGATGCATCTTTTGGGTTGATTTCCTTTTGACAGGGTTTAATTAGAGTGGTTTTCCAAATTTGTAACATATTTTTTTTTGTGAGACTTAGAGTATATATGTAGATGAGAGGAAAACACAGATACTCTCTGCAGTAATATAGGAACCAGTTTTTTTTTTGCTGTTGCTGTCAGATCCAATAAGGGCATTAATGGAAATATTTTGAGGAACAGCACCTTCTTTGGGATGTATAGAAGTGAAAAAAAAGAAAAAAAGTGAAAGAGTTTGATGAATAGTGACTGGATTGGCAATGCATGATCTGTGGGAGATGTGGAGTTTATTGATGGGAGGTTGCTAAATTTTTAATAAAATCTTCTCAAGGAAATGTTGCTGTCCCACAATGAATGGTGTTTGTAAACAGGGTATTATGAGGAGGTTTTCTTCCTGTAAGTAGGTTAGCCTCTTTCCAAAAATGTTTCAGGGAATGTAGAAGTATAATTTGTTTCTTTGCTTGGACATTTCTTTTGTGCCTTCTGATGGACTTCTTGGCTAGGTTAGGCAACATTATAAAGGAGGTGTGGTTGTCAGTTGTGGGGATATGTTTCCATTTATGCCATGCTTCATCCCTTAGAATTTGAAGATGTTTGAGCTCAAAGGACATCCATTCAGTTTTGGTGGGTTTATAAAGTCTGTAGATAAGTGGGAAAATGTACCTTGCAGCTAGAGTAGAAGGCTGACTAGGCTTACAGCTGCTTTATTAGAGTCATGGAAAGAGAGTATATGGTTCTACCTGGGGGCTGTGACAAAGATTTTGAGTTTGTCTGAATTTGTGCTACTGTAATTTCTTAAAGCTTTTAATATTGGTGGTAGTTTTACAGGATGGTGACAATTAGAAAGGTGATTGGTCAATGGTCGCTAAATGATAGTGGCAGAATATTTATGGCAATGAAGTTTTGCATGTTTGTAATAATCAGGCTGAGTGTGGTGTTTTTGGAAGACCTGAGGGTAGATCTTGTTGCTTATTTTATGAGATGAAGGAGACCAAAGCCTGCCACGAAAGTACCTATGTCAGATAAAAGAGGGCAAAGACAATTAAGACAGTTAAGTCACCTAGAATGATTATGTTATTATTTTTGAGACATTTATTAAGGTTGTTTGTGATGAAGGAATTTAATTTATTTAGGGAAGCAGGGGGGTGGTAGATAAGCTGTAGTGATTAATAGTAGTTTCCCTTTATGAGTTGGAAATTTTAGGAGAATCCAGTTAGGAATAGAATCTGAGGTTGAGTCTCCTTGGGCAATGACTTTTGGGTTTGGGTTAGTTATGAACTAAATTAATGGGCATCCACTTGATTGTTTAATTAGTCTGGCATCACTGACATATGTGTAGGAGGTTAGAAAGTATTGGAGGTTGAGGGGATCTTTTTTTTGTCACGGGATTTGCTGCACTTGAAAAACACTAGCATAGAATAGGTTCAGTTTTTTGCCAAATCTAGTACTGTCTGTTACCTTTGGAGCTTATAAAACAGTTAATCTTTTGTCTGGAGAGCCCTCCCCACCCCAGAGGGAATGTACAGTTTCAACTGATCTAGCTAGAGTTACTGTTGCAGTGCTCTGTTTAGGGCATTTTGATTGGATAATTTGAACATTGGCCATTTCCTGTTTTTCCTGCTTTAATAAGCCCTGTGTTTGAACTGGTTTGTGCTTATTTGCTCAAAGCTGCAGTGAGTTAGGCCTTCTGCCCTTACTCTATTGTTTTCAAAATACCTACTGAGTGACTACAAAAGATAAGTGCTTATTTTAAACTTTCTGCACTTTCTTATTAACTAAAACAATGCTTGCTGCATGGCTGTTTGTTTAAACTCTGCAACTATATTTTACTGCATTTTTAGAGTGTCTGCTAAATGAATTCCTCTTACAACTGTATTTACTGTCCATCTGCTTGTTTTGCTCATTTTTCTTGTTTGCTGCACTTGAAAACACTAGCATAGACTAGGTTCAGGTTTTTGCTAATCTAGTACTGTTTGTGACCTTTGGAGCTTGTAAAACAGTTAATCTTTTGTCTATAGGGGGCTCCCTGTGCCTTGTAGAAGAAAGGTACAGTTTGAACTGATCTAGCTAGAGTTACTGTTGCAGGGCTCTGGTTAGGACATTTTCATTGGATAATTTAAGCTTTGGCTGTTTCTTGTTTTTCTACTGTAAAAAGCCTGTGTTTGAACTGGTTTGTGCTTGTTTATGTCTGTTTGTGCATCGGGCAGCATCATGCACTACTCACCGAGGCATTGCCAGTTACAGATGCCTGCTCTCTAGCCTAGCAAATATTACCTAAACCAGAGCTTGTTGCACTTGGACCTATTAATACCTGCCCTGCTGTATTCTCTACTCAACTGTTATAGCCATACCAATATTATTCCTCGGACAATGAACTGTCATTTTCCCTCCTTTTCTCCTACCAGCCTGCTTGACATGAGTCTACTGAGGTACTGTAGCATGTACACTGACAACCCCCTACTTCTAAATCATTCCTGTACCGTTTGTGAGAGATGCACCTACATTATGAATCTAGAATCACAGTTTTCTCTGTCACACAATATATAGTAATACAGAGTGGGTTGTCAGCCCACTTACCACAACTCTTACTCATGACATACAGCATACACATAGACCAACATATACAGAGATACTCATAACAAAATCTACCTAAACACCAGAGAACTCCAAAACACATACATACTAAACCAGACATAACACCCAAAGAACACAATACACATAATGACACAAGCACAAATGTCTTACCATCAAAGCCCATAAGGCAATGCACATCCACTCCAAATATCTTAGTCATAGTAGACTCTATAGTGAGACACACAGACACCCCCCTCACCAGGCAGAACAAGGAGAAAGTCATGGTCAGCTGTCTTTCTGGTGCCAGGATTCATCAGAGCATGCAGGCACTCAAGTCTCTCAACAACAAATAACATTATAATTCAGTCATAGTACACGTTGGTGTGAATGACTTGAGATGTACTTCCCTCGGCTACATGAAGAGAGACATGATTGAACTCTCTGATTATGTGTCACAGGCAGCTATGTCCCAAGCCTTGAGCAGTATATTACTCTCACCTAGGATGATACCACAATATAAACAGAAATCATTTACTTCAGTAATTGGCATAGTTTCTGGAATAATTCTAAGGGGATCCAATTTCTTTCAGCCCAGGATGACATGATCAATAGACCTCAATGCTTTGATAGAGATTATCTTCATCTGTCAACCCTGGGATGTTAGCTACTGGAAAAGACTCTGCCCCCCCCCCCTTGTGCCTTTTTTAGGCAATGTCACAAGGACAAAATTCCCAATGTAAAAATTTCATCATAAACAACCTCAAGGTTATGCTGCTAAGTGCTAGGTGTCTTGGCATGAAACTGCACTCAATGGAAGCAGTCCTCACCTTGGAAAACACTGACATCTGTGCAGTCACAGAGACCTGGATCAGCAGTGGAGAGCACCCCAGCCACCTTCTACCACATGTTCAGACCACAAATGGAAGGCATGAAAATTAAAGGAGGTAGTGTATCAATATTCATTCAAAATAAGTACACCACCAGATTGGTTAAACAGTATGATTCCCTGGAGACACTTCAGGTGCAACTAACTGTTGGTAGGACACCTATTCAAGTCATTGCCAACTACAGGACCTCCTGCATGAATCAAGACACCCACTCTGCCTACTTGGATCTACTGGAATCTATCATGATACATCCAAAGACCATGGTTCTGGGTGATTTTAATTACCCATTATTGAGTGGGAAAATTACTTGGGCTTAAACTCACTTGCCCAAAGGTTCCTTGCGTTCGTTAACTCCAACACCCTAGACCAGCTGGTGAACACTCCAACTAAGGGTGACAACATCTCAGATCTGGTGATTACCAGTAAGGGGGGCTGCTGTAGTACCTTCACTGTGAGGTGTTCCCTTGTCAGATCTGACTACAAGTTAGTCTCATTTGAAGTAACTATCACACTGGACCCCCTCCCCTCAGCAGCAACTAAAGTAAAAAAAACCTTCTCCAAAGTAGATTATATCCTTCTAAGGGATGATATAAATAGCTTCACTGCACCCCCCCCCCAGATGAAATTGGCAACTATGCTGAGTCCTATGCCAATGCTTTTTACAGACACCTGTATAACTGCATTGATGTGGCTGTACCTGATAGGACAAAAATAAGTTCTTTAAGGGAGAGCAAACCTGCCTGGTGAACAACTGCCATTAACAGACTTTATACTAAAAGGAAGAAATTGTAATCCAAAAGTGAGAGGGAGCATGCACTAAACTGGATACACTCCCTCCTCATCTTAAACAAGCAAATAAGACTTCTTGTGAAGTCCTCCAAAGCAAACTACGAATCCAAATTAGTGTCCTCAACTAAGGATAACCAAAAGGCATTCTATAGTAACATCTGTAGCCTAAAAGGTAAGACCAAGGTTTGCATTGAACTGGTAGTTAATGACATCACATACACTGAGCCTGTTGCCCCTATCGCCAACACACATATCCCATGACATTACCTCAACGATCCCCCACCTTGAATCTCTAGAAAGCTTGTTATAAAAGCCCTTTCAAAGGCCAAAACACAGCATCTATGGCACCTGATAACATCCCAGGCTGTGCCGTACATGGGCTCCAACAACAATTAGCAACACTATTCGGTACTATTTTCAGTATAGTCTAAGCACTGGCTTCATCCCAGCTAAATGAAAAATGGCTACCATTATCCCCTTGCACAAGGGTGGTGCTTCCACTGAGCCTTGGAACTATAGACCTATTCACCTGACTAGCCTTATCTGCAAGGCCATGGAGTTAATCATCATGGACCTTATCAACAACTATATAGGTAATCTCCAAACACTTGACCCTACTCAGTTTGGATTTGTCAAAGGGAGATCATGCCTGTTAAACCTGGTGAACTTCTTTGAGACAGTCACCATAACCCTGGATGAGGGGAAAACTATGCATACAGCCTACCTGGACTTAGCCAAGGCTTTTGATACTATCCACCACTCGGGCATTATTGACAAACTCACCTAGCTAGGTATCAACCCTTATATCATTAGGTGGGTCGCTAACTGGCTCACCTATAGAACCCATACAGTCAAAATAGGGGAATCCACCTCCAACAGCAGATCCGTAACCAGAGGTGTTCCACAGGGATCAGTGCTGGGACATCTACTGTTAGGAATCTATTTCTCTAAAGTGTAAGCAAAAACTAAAGGTCTGTGGCTGATAAAGTTTGCTGATGACTGCAAACTGGGTCTGGTCATAGAATCCCCAAACAATGTCAACATCCTACAAGAGGATCTTACACAAACAAATAATTGGTGGCAAAGTCACAGCCTTAAACTCAGTACAAAAAAGGTGTATTATCATCGCTTTCAGTAAGAGAGATGTTCCTGCTAATTACCAAATCAATAGAAACACCCTAATCACCCCCTCAGTGGTGAGAGACCTGCACTCACAGGTTGATAGCAACCTTATCTTTGATCACCATGTCTTCACAGTTATAAGAAGGGCATTCTTTATTGCTCTTCTCATAAGTAAGGACATTTCCTCCAGAAAAAAAGAAGTTATAACCTCCCTGAACTCTTCCCTCATCAGGCCCATAATTGAGTACAATGTCCCTTTTGCTATGCACCTTTTCAGACACCTACACCAATTGAGGAGATCATAAAAGTTTCTCACAAGAAGAATTCAAGGTATTCAGCATCTGTCCTATGTGGATCGGCTGAAATCACTGTCACTTTACTCCATTTCATACTACCCAGAGGTGATCTCTGCCTTGCGTATAAGGCAATCTCTGACTCTGCTTTACATGAAATGTACATCTGTAAGTCCAATGGCTCATGGGTTTCTTGGTCTAAAAACCTTAACCTGGTATGTGAGATTAATAGAACTTTCTGGAGGGACTGATTTGTCTCCCAGAGGTTACTGGACATGTGGCACAGACTCCCAGTTCATGTCAAGTAGAGCACCTCTTTGGCCCTCTTCAAGCGCAATCTGGATGATCGGATGGATAACCATAAATTCATCCCGGGGTTCCACCTGTGTCTTTCTTAGACAGAGGCAGTAGGTACTAATCGTGGAAACAAAAGCAGAACTTGGTTAGGTTTGTAGGGGCCCTAAGGCCATTAGCCTAGTAACTTCCTATGATCTTATGATCCTATGATTCTGTGACTGCTAGAATGTTTAGGTTGTGCTGGGAAATAAAAGAACTTATCTGGTCTAGCTTACTTGTGATGCTATGTGTATTGAGGAGGGCATAGGCCTAGGAAGGGAATAGTTCTGATGTTAAGGAAAGGAAGTTATTGGGCCTGGGTTTGGTTCGATGTTACTCTTAAGAAGGAGTATAAAGATTATGTATGACAGTCTGAAGGAGGTATTTGGTGTTTTTAGGCAGAGAGAAAATTGTTTCTGAGTCTTAGTAATCATACAAAAGAGTGATCCTGAAGGTGGTGAACTGGGCAATTGGTTTGATCTGATTACTTCAGGGTGGGAATTCTGATGGTGTTTTGTTGGTGAGAAGTTATGGAAGTAGGGGAAATACATAGTGATATGGTGATTTGTTGTGCATGAAGATGATTGTTATTGACTGTAGTGGGTGAGGAAGGTGAAGAGAAAAGAAGAAGGAAGTAGAACATGGTATGTTGTGGAAAGAGGAACATTTTAATGATTGGATGTGTATTATGTTTGCACAGGAAGTTGTAAGTTGGAATTAAGACTTCCAGTAATATTGTAGAACCGAATATGAGGGCAGTGAGATAAAAGGGTTATGTGCTGTTATGGTGGTTTCTTTTTAAGAGGTATATCTTGTGGTGGTAACAGTGGGTGGAGAAAAGAGCACATATAATGGGTGGTCTGGATGTGATGTGGAATTGGGGGTGGGAGCGGAGCAAAGTCAGACACAACACACACTGTCTTGAGAGTTAATCAGTCAACGCCTGTGTCTAGCAGTGAGCTCAAAAAGTGTAGGTACAAATGCATGTGTTGTTCAGAAATGAGAGCATGGAAAAAAGGGTATACTGTTAATTGTATTACAATAAACCAGTGTGTGTTGTTCCACTAGTTTAATGAGGTAGGCTAACTCTAAAGAGAACTTACCTGCTGAGATGAAAGTGTTTTGAAATGAAGAGCCAAGCAAATTACAGCCATAGAGATACCTCCTGCCTTAACATAGTTATAAAAAAGAAAACAGAAGAGTGAGATACTAAGCACAATTGGCATGATATGTGGAAAATGTACCTTAAGTGCTTTTCTTTTTGCTTGTTTTTCCTTTGCTAAGGTGCCTGTGGGAAGAGTTTGGGTAGAATCCACTGCACAGCTGATGTTTGTTTACTGTGGGAGCAGACCCAGTAGCTTGTCAAACAAGCAAAATACTAGATCTGTAGTCAGGGAAGAATGACCATGGCTGACTTGTCAAGTTGGCAGAGACCGACTGTCTTTTTCTGAGATTTCACTTATGGTGGCATTAGCTTCAAAACATGTTCTTGATTATCTATTTGGCAATAACTGTTGCTTGTGATGTAATTCCAAACATATATATGATTCTCATTTTCCTCCAGATTTATCACAGTTTATATTTAATTGTGGTAATCTGCTCTGAGGACCTTACTCTGACTTACTTGCTGCTTCTGTTCTCAGTTTGGAGGGCTCATCTTACTTAATATTCTGGTCTGTACTGACCTTTAATTTGTGTGCATATACTACAAAGCGTATTATTGCTGAATAATCTCACCAATGACACTTTTTATCTCTTAAGTTTTATTTTACATTAACAGCAAAACAGAAGAATAGCTGTTTTAAAAGAAGCATTACAAAGTGCTCTAATTTTAATAATAATATTTACACTTTGTGCTTAACAGTTACATAAATATTCAGATAGCTGGGCAAATAAGTAATGTTGTTCTACTCTAGATGTTTCTTCTTATTGGTAATACTTTTTATGACACGAGAAGATGCTATTATCAAATACAAAAAGACTAGAAGATTTTATTATTGTTTTATTTTAAAGTGTCACTGCTGTATTTGTTGGCACCACTGCAGTACATCTGTTGGTATCACAGCTTCACAGCACTTGATTTTCAAGTTTGGTTCCCAGGTGGTGTACTTTTTATGCAGTGCATGCTATCCTCAGTTTGTCTGTGTGTTTTCACTGAATGATGCATTCTCTTCCCATATCTAATGCACAAATTCCAGTCACTTTCAATATCCAAAACACAAGTTGAAGGTAAACTAGTGAGCCATATGTTGCTGTGCATATGCGTATGTATAGTCTCTATATGTGTACATCTTGTAAGAATGGTCCCTTCTCCAGGATTAGCTTCTCTAGGGTGTGTTTACTGACTGGTAGGATAGACTTCTGATTTCCACTTGACTCTGTAATGGATTATGATTAATGTGAAGAATAATTTTATGACTATATACATCTAGTATTTTTTTTTTTATCAGAAGCTTCATAGTTTTCTTAATGTTCATGCACATAATGGTTTTACTTTAATCAGGAAGGCCCCAGGAGAAACCAAACTGGGGGGAGGGGGGGTGGAGCCTAGATGGCTAACTGATAGCAGCACTTTTTCAGAGCTCCACAGAAATAGTTAAAAAAACAGAGAAATAATAAATGTTATCTATCAAAACCTCCAAAACTTGATAAACATCAGCTCTAATAGTATATAAACTTTGAGTAATCTTTTTTGAGATTTTCCTGTCAAACCTACTTGGAGAAAAATCTTGTTGTGTGGAAATGAATAACTCAAACAATACCCACTCTGAGACTACAATGAGAAAGAAGAGGCATCTGATGACTTCCACTCAAATCAAGATTTTCTACCTAAATGAGATGAGAACCTTTAACAACATTGAAGAAGCATCTTCCTTTATCAAAAACAACCACATAATCACAATTCCAGAAGAAATGGACTGGGCTTTATCCACTTCTCTGAAAAGATCTACAGAAAAAAAAACCTCCTGGACTGATGTAAAAAGAAGAAACAAGGGACTGAATCCAAAAATATAGCATCCATCAACTCTCTCAAAGAATCCACTAAAGGTTGAGATACAATTAAAGGACTTTGAAACATATGTATACTAATAAATTCCTTTTAACTGACAAAGACACATGAATATTATTAATGAATTTAATATATTATAAAATATATCTAAAGTAATACTATAAGTCCAGGAATAGAAATAACCATCATCATAGATTATTGTTTTGTGCCTTCTCTAACATGTGTGCATGAGTATTTGTATATATGTATGTGTGTTTTTGTCTGAAACTAATAAGTAACTATTCATCTAACAGAAAGTAAATGAGGTTTACATAAGATGCTGTTACTTAGATCAAGCATATGTAACCTAAATGACACTTGTCATAATGTTCAATAATATATGATAAAAGTAGACTGTCACAAAGTAATGATCTTGTGGTAACATAAAGATAGAATGCAGATTTATGTCATTATCTACTGAAAATGACTGTCAAAAGTAGTCAAAGGACAAATGTTTTAATGGGAAGCTATACTTGGTTAATATTCTCCACATGAAAGAAATGCGAGCTTCTGAATGAATAACCTAAAAAAAAAAACAAGAAGACTATAGTTCCTGTTTAGATCATATAAAATTGAGCTTTTGTAGCATAAACGTGTAGTATTATAATGTTATGAATGCCTTGTAGCAATATAAATGCAGAGCATTAAAGATAAATTGACCTGACAAGCTTGAAACGGCTCGTTTAGTGATGGCCATTAAAAAAAAAAAAATCAGTTAAAAGATGCATGCTTCGATGTGAAGTTTGACGTTGAAAATCCGAGTTTGCGAGTGAGCATGACTCAGAAGACTAAATATGTTAAGATAGCCTGCAACACAGAGGCCACATTCTAAGCACTGAAACTAGGTGAAAGGCTTCTGAATGGCCCTGCAAACACATTTTTTTATTACAGAGTTCTTAAACTTAATTCTCACACTATCCTTCCTCACAGAACAGAACGATCCATCTAAATCCTCCAGGTTATATGTCAGTCCTTCTGAGACAACAGCTTACCACATCTCCAGCTGTGACCTTTAAAATATGAACCCAGGAAGTCCATTGGAAAAAAAAAGTAGGGCAGATTGACTAAGTGAAAATACCCAATTAACAAAAACAGAAAGAGAGAACAACCAAGACCATATTAACACTTTTTTTAAATAAATTGCAACTTTTATTTTTTACAAAAAGACAAACTTCAAACATGTTAACTAGAGCATTGTACTGATTAGCAGTTGAGAAATAGATTTCAATTTAAGAGGTACATTGCCAAAATCAATACATTCCTTTACCATGTTGTTTTTTCAGAAAGTTTCAGAGCATTGCAGCTCTGTGCTAAATACTGTAGAAGTTTTAGCACAATTAAGCTCTGTGCTGATTACAAATGCATCCAGATAGACATACCGACATCATGCTGCAGAACAAGCTGCATATTAACATATCATAATCATTATAATGGCAAGAAATGCCTTATGTGTGCAGCTCCATATTAAGGAAACCACATGTTATTCATTGTCTGGCCACAGGGGTGAACACTGTAAAGCATCGTATCATTGTCTGGCAGTGTTGTGGACTTTACAGTATCCGTGCATGGACAGATGGTCTGTGTTATGGGCTTTGCAGGGTCTGTGTGTAGATAAGCTGGGCATGTTACAAACTTTACAAGGTCCATGCATTAACAGATTGTCCATAAAATCTCTCAGCCACTGATAAAGCAAGGATACACATAGTGTTTTTGAAACTGGTTGTTAACGTATCACATTATAACACCATTTCATAGCTGACCATTCTAAATAAACTCATTAGCATTATAATCAAGGTGTGAAATCTATTGGAGTTTGACAAATCATGTGTCTGCCATGCTGTGGGGGACCATGATACAATAAGCAGCATAGGAATGGGACTACAATGAGAACAGCTGGTATTAGTGGAGCTGCCATATAGACATATTGGCAGCAGACAAGACAATTGGTAATGGTCCTCAAGAATGCAGGTTCCTCATAAGGGTACATGGCAGCAATATGGGCAAATAATGAGTACTGGAGTGTGTAGGGCAGCTAAGCACAAAGGCAAGACAGTACACTGTCCAGCTGTGGACATGGGCACAGTATATCACATGCACATAACTCTCAGACCAACAATAAGAGAAACCTTTGTCTGATTCCTTTAGCAAAACAGCTCATAAAGTGAAATGAAAAACAATATAATATACACATTCAAATTTAAAGAAAATAACTCACTATTATTTTCCCATCAGGATCATAGATTCTACACCCAAACAAGAATATATATATATATATATATATATATATGTATATATATATATATATATATATATATATATATATATATATATATATATATATATCAAGACCTGAGCACAAAAATAAATAATTTTTCAATAATTCCATGTCCCCTATCAGATCATAGAACACTTATTCTTAAAATTCAAGTTGACGTCAAGAAACTAACACATATGACAAGGATAACAGCTTGCATCACAAAATTTAAAGAATTTAAACCGTGGTTACTTAGAGAGCTACAATTTTTTTTATATATATATTAACTACACTGAAGAACTTAATATAGTTATGATACGGGACTCTTTTAAAGCCTACATATATTGTAAAATCACTCCATGGTTTAAAAATAAACTAAAAGAATGGGAATCAGAACTACATAGCATACAAAATCAACTCTTAAAGGTAAGTAATAATGATCCAATAAATAAAAATATTAATAAAAATAAAATTGAAGAATTAAATAAAAAATATAATGAAATTTTAACTCATAAAACTAATCTGGTATTAGAAAAATTAAATCTAAATTCATATTCTGTAAATCCTACACATGTACAATTTAGCAATGATAGTCAAAATGCAATCTAGAGCAAACAACATCACTAACATCATTCATGAAGGGAAAAAAAACAAAAAAGTATCAGATATAAGTGATATTTTAGATGTTTTCAAATATTGTCATACTGAACACTATAGAATAGATAAAATCAAACAACTAATTTAAGTCTAGAATTAAACTTCAATACAAATGAAAAAATACCAGAGAAGTTAAAATTTCACATAATTAAGTTATAGAGAAAATTAAAGAAAGTAAAAATAATAAAGCCCCAGAGATTGATGGTATTATAATTGAAATATACAAAATCTTTCCATCATCCATAACCTCAAACTTTCATAAAGCCTGACTTGAAGTCCAGACACAAAATATAATACCACCTTCTTGGAGATACTCATTAATCACTCCTATACTAAAAGAAAACAAAGATCCAACACAATGTAGTTCTTATAGACCAATATCTCTACTGAATAATGATTATAAAATCTTTCTGTTTATTTTAGTTAACAGAATCAAAAAATCTTTAATACAAATTATAAACGAAGATCAAACAGGTTTCATATATAATAGGCACACCTATGATAATATACAAAGGATATTAACCCTTACTGACTTTCTAAATAGAGAAAAGCAAGAGCCGCTACTAATTGCATTGGATATAGAGAACGCTTTTGATTCCTTAAAATGGGATTACTTATTTAAAATATTAGGCCTCTATGATTTTCCTCATCCTTTTATTTCATTGATAAAGAATATGTATGGAAATAATTTAGCATATGTAAAATTAGGTCCTTTTACTTCTGAGTCCATAGTACTAACAAAAGGTACAAAACAAGGTTGTCCTATGTGTCCATTATTATTTGCATTAGCTATAGAAATTTTTGCAAATTCAATATGCAGCAATCCTAAAATAGAAGGCATAAATATATATGGACAATACAATTCCAAAATCATGTTATTTGCAGATGACATACTACTCACTGACCACATCAAAAAAATATTTAAAAGAGCTGGATACACAGGTTGAAAATTCTTATTTTATCTCAGGATTACATTTTAATAAAATGAAATCAAATTTTTTGATATTGAATAGAAAACTTGATTTTCTGATAGAAGACAAATAATTGGCAAACAAGTTTCCACATTGAAATATGCAGGTATAATCTTAGGTATAAACACAGAGGAAACTCTAATTATAAATTTATAATTTGTAATTAGGGTTTCCTCTGTGTTTATACCTAAGATATAGCAAAGTGGAACACAGAATATATTTAACTTTTGAAGTTAGGTTGCAGTTAATAAAGATGATGCTACTCCCAAAAATGTTATATATATAGCACAAGCTATTCCTGTGATAACAGATAAACACTTTTTGAAATAAATAAACACATTACTATTAAAATGTCTTTATTATCCCAACAAAAAAACAGAATAGCTCTTACACATCACATTAGACCCTGGGAACAATGAGTGATTAACTTTCCAAATATAGAAACTTACATTAAGGTGACTATTTTTAGACTCATTATAAATTGGATAGACCCAAATTATTATTCCAGTTGGAAAACACTACATACTATCATTCATATAAATGAAAATACTATATTAAAAAATCTAATGTTTGATGATCACATTAATAAACCATGGTATCTATTTTAATTATTTTAATTAAAATCATAAAATACATGTTTAACTCATTTAAAAAAATTATAAATTATAACACAGACATAAAACTTTGGATAGAATTGTTATATCCTTTTAGTGTTATAAAACATTTCATAATAAGATACATAGAATGACCTTCACAGCTTGGGAAGCAAAAACATTTACTTGTTGGCAATAATGTATTAATAATCAAAAAGTTGTAGATGGTCAACATATAACAAAAACATATGATCTCTCCTCATCAGACTGGCTTATATTTCAAAGTGTATTACTATACACACAGGATCTATGCAGAATAATCAATAATTATTCTTTTAAAGAAAGACCTAAAATTATAAAAATATCTGAATGAAATAATTTATAATAATGAAAGATTGGGAAAACATAACTTTGAAATTATGTAAAATTTGAATAAATTATAAAGTTAAAACTAATTAGAAGTTTTGGAACATTATTACTAAAGGATATTCAATAAATGTATCCATGGAAAATAAAGCTAAAATGTTATATTATATTAAATTAACATCTAACATGCAATTCTGGAGAATCAATACATGGAAATTTCTGCATAGCTCATTATATACACCTAATAAATAAGCCAAATTTAATTCTTCTAATAGTGTCACCTGCTGAAGATGTTTAGAAACGTGTAAAGCAGATTGCATACACATATATCATGATTGTATAAAAGCTAATAAATTCTGTGAAGATATTAGTAACTTCCTACAAGCTATATTTTCAGATTCATTTGTGTTATCCAAATCTTTAATATTATTGAATGTCAATGAGAATTGGGATTTGAATAATAACAATTTATATCTACTTTGGCATGTACTAGCAAATGCTAGGTAATGTATCTCTAGGAAATGGAAATCTAATATTGAACTATCTTTTGAGGTATTTTTAGCACTACTGAAGGAAACTGCGTTGATGGAAACCAAAGTAAAGGAAAAAGGATTATTCCCAAGAAATGGAGCAACAATCCATGGAAGATAATATTTCCTCTCCTTGAGACATTACATTTGAACCCAGACTTTTCATAACTGTAAAGAAGAAGATTGGAAAACATGCTTTCTTTTTTATATGATATCAGCTTGATTAGTTTGGAAAATGCTCTAATTAATTTTCAGACCAATGTAAATATTGTACATAGTTAGTTATTTTGTTTAATTACTAGTCATTATGTATTATGTTATATGATATATCTTAATGAAAAATCAATAAAAAACTGTTTTGAGTCAGAGAAGCCAAACTACAAAGGATGAGGCACAAGGTTATAAATTTTTTTTTTCATTTTCATCACTCCTGTTTTATACCATTCTAAATAGTGTTTTATTAGATTTCAAACATGTATCCAAACCTGATTAAACACTTGTATGAAATAGCAGTTTTTTATTCAATAATATGCTCACATTTTATACTGGGAAGATCAGAAGGCTGTCGGTTCTGTCTCCAACTGAGGTAATTTGATTTATGCTTTACTAGTCATACTCAAGAATTCAGAAACAGCTCCACAGATCTGGAGTAAAAAGGGAAGTTTTCAATAGTGTGCTAAGCTTTGATTCTGATACCCATTAGCCACAATGAGGAAATACATAATTATCAACTAAATTACAAGCCTCTGAATCATTAACTACCACTAGTGCTAACCAACACTTTCCTGTGGTAGTTAACACTGGCAGCCTTTGCACCACATTGGCAAAGTTATCCCCTCATTCAGTCTTCTATTCATACACACACACACACACACACACACACACACACACACACACACACGCACACACACACACACACACACACACACACACACACACACACACACACACACACACACACAAAATATCCTATACCTGTCCTTGAGCTGTAAAAGCCTTTCCAGTGTCTCCTTCTTATGTTTTCCCTGCCTTCATGAATATGGGATGATTACAGTCAGCAATGGCAGACACTAGAGTTTCAAACTTCATATTGTGGAAAAACTTCATCGCCATGCTAGACCTCCTGTTCTACTAACTTTTTAATGACTCAGAGTCACATTTTAAAATTCTTCCTAGTGTAATCTAATTTTCCTCCAAACCTTGTCCTGAACTGTCCTCCCAGAAAGACATACACCCATCACTTTCAACTGTCTCTGATTTTACAGGAAGCTCCTGCTTTTGCCTCTTATTGGCATACCTCTCACTTGTCCAGCTTTTCACAGAATTTCCACATTTTTGCCACATTGCCTTGCTATCTTCCTTCTAAAGCATGTGGCTTTATGGCAAAACATTGAGGACTACAGTTTGTACATAAATTACAGACATTTGAGTTTCAGGTTTCATATCCTTCAGGAAATACATGGTAATGCAAACTGTGTTATTTGTGCAACTTACTAAGTGTACAGTATGGTCCCATCCTTGTTTGCAGGGCTTTGCCCCTGCATTATTTCTGTCTTTGTCCAGACTTCTTGTACTACAAGGATGAAAACTATGCCTATAGTGTCCTATCCCTCTCCTCTGTAATTTACAACTGTTACAGTAATTGAATACTGATGATGATTATCAGTTAACATAGGAAGTTAATGATGCCATTTCCTATGTCAAGTGTGAAATATTCAAAGCCATTTCCCCACTCCTCTCTACTTTATTGTTACTTTTTTGAGTTTTACATGTTATTTCCCATCATGCCTGGTGTCTAGTGGTAGTACGGAGGACTGATATACTCAGGATGGGATGGTGCAGGGCTTGAATCATTTTAGTGATTTTAAGAAGCAATAGGTATATTATCACTAGTGTGTATTGTTCCTCCATGACCTATCTTGACTGTCTTTCCTTCTTTTTGTAAGTGCCTTTAAGATACAATACCCTCTGTAGTCCAGTGGTGGTGTATAGGACTAATACCCAAGGTTGTAGACTGTAAGGTTTGAATCTTTTTAATGCCTTTGTCATGCTCTATATAGTGTATTTCTGGTATCTAGTGTTCCGCTCTCCCAACCCATGCTATCTTGATTGTTTTTTTCTAAGTGCCTGAGTTATTACTGGTAGCTGTAATTCCCCCAACATGTCATGCCTGAGTGACCTTCAGAGACAATAGCGTGGAGATATCCCTGAATGCATGTGTTCACTCTGTCCACATCTTAAATGTCTCTCAGGCATGGTAGTGTAGAGATATGCCTACTGACTAGTGTTGACCTCTTCCAAAATCTTGTTTAAGTGCTCTTAAGGCATGATAGTGTAGAGTTATCGCTGGTGGCTAGTGTTCGCCCGACCCTAAGTGCCATTAAACAACAATAAAATGTTATCTCTGATGTTTAGGGATCCTCACTAACCCTTTGATGTGAGATTTGCTCATTAGTCTATGGGAGTGTGTAGGTAGGCAGCCCCTCCCACACACACACACACACACACACATTTATAAATGTACACATACTTAACCTTATCTCTGTATAACCCCTCTATTGCAACCTCACAGGAAGACACACACTCAAACTCACATTCACACTTGTACCCACTCAGAAATACACCCTAACACTATCTGACTGCTAAATTCCTCAGCTTTAACCTCTACCATGATGGGTTAGCATGAACTTTTGGCCACATTCATTAACAAGAGAAGCCATAAATGGTCATGTTACTTTATGCTGCTTAAATGCCTTACTGCAGGCAGATCTGGGGTACAGCTCATGGATAATTAACATATGTCTCATCCACAGAAAGCCTCATTAGCATCTACCATAGCTTTAGAAACTGTTCAGAATAGGTGCTGCAAGTCTTCTTGCAAAAGCACAGTGTCAGGGCTGTCTCATCATCATCATCATCAGCCCCCTTTTTCCCATTTTTCTACACGGGGTCATTGTATCATGTTAACCATTGCCAACTCTCTCGATTCAGTGCCACATTCCTGCCTTTTTCAACATTCAGGCCTGACTGTCACAGATGTTCTTTCACACAATCCATCCACCTCTTTGCTGGACATCCTTGCTTTCTCTTATCTTTTTCCTGTCTGTCCCAAATCTTCCTCACCATAGTGTCTTCTGTTTTTATGCACATGTGCCCAAACCACCGTAATCTGTTCTCTTCGATCTTTCCTGCAATTGGAGTGACTTTGGCTTCTGCTCTTATGTCCTCATTTCTTCATCTGTCCCAAAGTGTGCATCCTACCACCTTTCTCAGGCACAGCTTCTTCAACTGTTCTGCCTTTACTGCCCAGGTTTCTGTACCATACAATAGTACTGGAAACACCACTGTCTTGTACACCTTACTTTTCAGCTTCTTTGGCATTCTTCTGTCATAGACTACACCTGATACTCTATGCCAGGGCTGTCTCTCACTTGGAAATGGTTACTGGGAGATGTATACCTAAAGCAGATCTCACAATAACATTTCTGAGTTGACCCACATGGCTTAATGCAGCATGATAGGGTGTCACTGCACTCCTGAGATGCATTCCTTGAAATGGGGTGTTAATCCCATCTGCTTTTATTAGTGGTAGCAAAGATGGATATTATAGCTCTGAAAGCAATTATCAACAATAGTAGAGGAATTTGATAAGAACACTGTGATGCATTATAAATAACATCTCATGTTTCCCTAAACATAAGCCAATGGTCTAGTAGAGTTAATATATTCAACAAATTAATACTAAACTGCATTAATGGCACTTTGTGTTTCTCTTGAAATAGGCAATAATCCTTTTGGGACATATAGAGAAAACACAAAGAAATAATTAATTCTTATGACCTTGTGATTTTCACCTACACTTACATAGTGTGTCACCTTCATATGCGCAGATTTTTTGGTGTCAGTCCAGTCCAGGCTCATAATATTTTATAATGTTTAACTGATTAATTTTGTTATTTATAATATTGCTCTGAATCTTTTTTTCCCTTCATATACTTAGCAATTTATCAGGGTTTTCCCATCTTTATTTACCCATTTTCCAGTGTTCACTCTAATCATTAGTAGGATTAAGTGGCAAATATGAAATGCAAAATGAATACCCCATGATGCTCATGAGAATGATATGCTCTATTTCAGTATGCCATCTGAATGAATGTCAATAAATTTCAATGCAACATATTGGAAAGAAATGGTTTACCAGAGCAAATGAGTGATCTGAAAACTAACTATTCAGTGTGGACTCCATCTGAAGATGCAACCTGGCGACATATTGATATATTAAGCAAGATGCCCTGAGGTGAAAATATGGTATCCAACACCTTGCTGTCACATACAGTGATGACAAGTACCTACCAGTAAAACATGTATGCACCACAGCAAAAGTCTGAATAGATGATAATTGACTGAAATTAAGTTATGATCTAAACAGGAGTTTCTGACTAATGAGATCATTTAATGACAATAACAATTGCACACACACACACTCACACACACACACACACACACACACACACACACACACACACACACACACACACACACACACACACACACATCAATATATATTATTTAGATAGATATAAACTGATATGTTTTATTCTGATTAAAGAACTACATTTTCTTTGCAGTGACTACATTTTAGTCAGAAAGAAGGAAGTAGTCTTTGAAATGAAAAGGCAATTATAAAACACCTCATCAAAGCAGATTTCTGGAGGTGACCTTGTTCATCCTCAAGCTTCTGACCAATTACTATAATGTGCAGGTAACACTAGCTCCAGAGCTTTTGTTTTCACTTCAGAAATTGTGAGAACATGAAAAAAGTATTGCCACATAATGAGGCCTTGAAGAAATATAGTTCTAAGTGAAAATAACATATTTTTTTCTTTAGAAAAAATTTAAAAATGAGTACATTATTTTAGTGTATGCACGATATATTGCATAATAAAATAAAGGATCTTAGAATGCTCATTGATGACAAAACCTCTAAAACTGTTTGACATGCCAGCAAATAAGAAAACTTGCCAAAATTATTCATATTTGCATCAGCAATACAGGACATTTTACAAACAAAGCAATAAAGGTAAACTATAAGTAAATAAATGGGATATGTACATCTATGTAATCTTGCCACTGTACCCATCCTCCTTAACTACTTTCCCATTCCTCAAATACTCTTATTACCACCTCCCATCTCACTTATACAATTCTTCCTGCATACTCTGACTAGTTGCCTTTCTTTGTGCATTTATCAAAACTTTCAATCATATATCAGCCTTTTAACCTCTATATTTGGCATCACTCTGCCTCTCAACTCCTCATTCATGTTTTCTTTCTCCTCTACAGATCCAATATACGCCAAATGACAGCAAATTAGTTTTGAAACATTGTTGTTTATCAATAATGTATTGTTTTTCTTTGTACAGGCATTATGTTTACTCTTGTCACAACCTCCCTTCCAACTACTTGTGTAAATCAAAGCGCACATTGTACATATTCATTGTACAATTCATCATCATCATCATCATCATCATCATCTTTCGGCTGTTCCCGTTAGGGGTCGCCACAGCGGATCAACTGTTTCCATTTCTTCCTGTCCTCTGCATCTTGCTCTGTCACACCAACCACCTGCATGTCCTCTCTCACTACATCCATAAACCTTATCTTAGGCCTTCCTCTTTTCCTGTTACCTGGTAGCTTCATCCTTAGCATCTTTTCCCCAATATACTCTGCATCCCTTCTCAGCACATGTCGAAACCAATGTAATCTTGTCTCTCTGGCTTTGTCTCCAAACCTTCCAACCTGGGCTGACCCTCTAATATACTTATTCCCAATCCTGTCCATCCTCGTCACACCCAGTGCAAATCTTAGCATCTTTAACTCTGCCACATCCAGCTCAAACTCCTGCCTTTTTGTCAATGCCACTGTCTCCAGCCCATATAACATAGCTGCATTCATTATTCATTATTCATTGTATAATTATGATTGCTTATTATCTATTTCTTTTTATAAAAATTGTATTTCACTGTGAAGCTTTTCTCCCCAGGTCTCTGCTGAAAATGGGCCACTCAGCTCAGTCAGACTAACCTGGTAAACAAATGTAAAACAAATAAACATAAATATGTGGTACATGCACATATTTCTTAATATAGGCATGACAAGCAAGCAATAATGCCTGACAGGGTGTGTTGCTGCAGAAATAAAGCATGCCCAGGGATGACCTGAGGCCTGATGCCAGAAAAGGATTCTGTATAGACAAGTAACATATATAACTGTATAGCTCTGTAGATAATAAACTAGTGCAAATCTGCTTTAATGTATTTCATAGGTGAGCTGCTGCATAGGATTGTGAACACCACTTCCACATGTACTTTTTTAAAACATATTATAGTCCACTGCATATCATATCATTACTTATCATGAATATCAAAAGTTCAAATTCTACATGAGTTTTTAAAAAAAAAACAATAATGACTTCAAACCAGAATTTGAACAGAGAGTTTTCATTTGGGTCATACCTTCTCATACCTGCTACACGTACTCCCCATGCAGGTGTGCTTCACTACCTGAATCTTCTAGCTTGGTAAAATTACTTACAAGGTAGCTGCTTTTCAGGGAAAAGACAGATTTTTCCCATCCAATCACATACAGTGAAGATACGTTTCTCATTCAGTAACTTTTCAGTATCAATCATCACAGTTGAGGCATAGTAGATGTTTTAGCCCAAAAATGAAGCAATGTAATTATAGATGGTAAGGGAAGTAGATCTATTAGGGGGACAAAAAGGTAAAAGTTATTCTTTAAATGAAAATTCTTTGTCTTCTATTACTGTATGTGATACTGTATGGCATAGAAGTAAATTTTGCTTTTATTGAGTCACAGAAGGTAAAGCAACTGATTTTATTTATGCCTCTAGTATCATGTAAAATGCAAACCTATATTTAGTTCATAGATTTTAGTTCATAGATTAATACTAGGCTAACTGCCCTTGTGAGCCATTTTAAGCCTAGCCAATTATCCCTTGTGAGACTCAAACCCTGCACCTTGTGTTTGTAAGGCAAACACCTTAAACATTAGGCCACCCTCCCAACTCTAAAATTTTCGACTCCGCTGGGACTCGAACCCGGAACCTTTGAATTACTTATGCATTCACTAGAAGTCCAATGCGCTATCCATTGCGCCACGGAGCCACTGTGAATATCCTGTCAATGAAATACCTCATATACATTGGATAACGCAAATTAAGCTTATATATATATATATATATATATATATATATATATATATATATATATATATATATATGTGTGTGTGTGTGTGTGTGTGTGTGTGTGTGTGTGTGTGTGTGTGTGTGTATCATGGTGACACAACAGGCACACGTGCAAGTATGCAAGCACACACATACACATGCACACATACACAGAGGTACATGAGCACTCAGTTAGCACTGCCACAATTTTCACACTGCTCCACAGTTTCAGCAGGAAGCAAAATATCCATCTAAGCTTTCATATATCAATGGTATTGCAACAGATGCAGACAATATAGACTAATAAGACAGAGATGACAGAGAAATAATCAATCTTACACACCTAGACATGATTAGAAACACTCTTTATATATATATATATATATATATATATATATATATATATATATATATATATATAGATCTACTTCAGTAGATTGAGCTTTTACAAGTTTGAACCACATATGGCCAAGACCATATGTTCGAACTCGTAAAAGTTTGAACACTAAAATAAAAATACATAAAACAAAAAAACACAAAACTAAACATCTGTATCAGGGGGCTACGAGCCCCTGCACCCCCCACACCCTCCTTATTTAAATATACCAACTCTGAGATCGCACTACATTGTGTAAATGGGAAATCTTCCCTTTTCTCTCTGTACAGAGATCTTCATTCAGTCCAATCGAACTTTTACAAGTTAGAACATATGTTCTTGGCCATATGTGGTTCGAACTTGTAAATGTTCAGTCGACTGAAGGGACCCATACATACACACACACACACACACACACACACACACACACACACACACACACGCACATGGCCAGAACCACTTTATAACCTTGCAGAAAATTTACAGCTGTTTCCAAATGTATGATCCTCAGGTATTACTTTTGGTAAGGTGAAATGAGAAACTGCATTTAATTCATACCCATGTGACAAAAAGTATCATACTGCAAACAAAGTTTGCTTAATGTATTAAACCACTCTTACAAAAACATGCATAAAAAGGTTATGAAAATGAATAAAGACATGGCAAAGAGTGATAGCAATACTAAAGGAGAAGGAATGCATGCAGAGAGCGAAAGAAGAGCTTGTGCTGCACTTATATATTCTAGGTTTTTCCTGAGGTTATTTACTGCTGGATTCAGTCTGTTAGATTTCTGGCTCTCTGGATCCAGAGTGTCAGAAGTAACATGAGGACTATACATCCAGTACAAAAAATGCACATATGCTTCAAGCAGCTGGCTTTCTATCCTCAGCATAAACATTAAGTTGCTGCATCCTCTGCCATTCTGAAGAATTTAAGAGTCTGACCTTTCCTCTTGTATCATTTAAGATATGTGTATTGATACACACACACACACACACACACACACACACACACACACACACACACACACACACACACACACACACACATATGCACGCACACACACACACACACACACACACACATATATATATATATATATATATATATATATATATATATATATATATATATATATATATACATATATATATATGTTTATATATATATATATATATATATATATATATATATATATATATATATATATATATATATATATATATATATATATATACAGTCCCCCAGATTCACTAATCTTCCATGCAGGACTAGTTTAGTCCTGCATGGAAGTGACCATTTAGGAGCAGCACGGCAGCGTGCCATGGATATTAATGAAGGCGAGCTGCTTGAGCTCCTAAATGGAAACAGAGCGTGGACAGTGCAGGGGGCATGTCTGAGAGCAGAGCTCTCACAATATACATGCCACTGCAATCAAGAACTGGAGTATATCAATAACAATGAGCAAGACTGCTGATAGGGGTTTGCAGTCCTCCAGCAACGACCCCCCCAAGTTTATAAGAGCAATAATTAAAACAATAATATAAACAAGTTAATTTTTTTTTAGCAAACAGATAAAAGTTAACCGTAGGTGCGCAGGTTTTCTCATTGCTAAGCTACATATACTGCAGCTTAAATGGCACAAGAAGATGAATATCAAGATATATGCAAATGAAGCAGTACTGCAGTAATATAGTGGTCAGAGCATTTGCCTTACGAACAGTCATTCCCGGTTCAAGTCTCACTCCAGTGCATTCCATTTTCCATGTCAAATCACTTTATGAACAATATTTTTGTTGCATAACCCACTAAATAAGATATATTTGTGAACTGAAGTACTGCATTAAATGCAGATGTGAGGTGTCATTGTAATAATGTTGTAAAATACACAGATAAACACAAGTGCTCCTTACAGTATATGTACATTTAATCAGGGATACAAATCGACAGTATAATGAGCAATGAATGATAAATCCATGGAGTGTCCAAATCCACCACCTTCCCAAGAACCATTTTACATTTCTGTCTAAATTAGTACGGGGGGTAAGCAGGAGTAAGCACTAGTAAGCAGTAGTGAGTGGGAGTAAGCAGATTTAAGTAGTAGTAAGTGGGTTTAAGCCTGTTTGCATAGGGGTAAGCAGTGCACACACAGGTTAGGCAATATTGAAGCTAACTCTCTGTAAGCATATTTAACCGGAGGCTACCATTCCTTACCATCACGCAAACCCATGCAAACCCACTTATAATTGCTTAAAAGTTCCTTAACCACTCTGTATACAACAGCTGTTGTTCTGCCCAGCAACAAAATAAATAGCCCTTGCAGGTCATAAACCCAGGACCCTGCACATTATAGTCACAGTAGTTAACCAGTAAGCCATCACTGCAGTACATAAGACTGAGGTATCACCAAAAATATCCTCACTATAATAATATTAAACTTAATATGTGAAAGGAATCTATATATAGTTTTATGTTGTATAACCTACTACATAACAAAAATATGTGAACTGGAGTACTGTATTAAGTCCAGATGTGAGGTGTCATTGTGATAAAGTGTTGAATTCCCTTAATAAACACAAGGACTCCATACAGTGTATATACGCATGTATCATGGATACCACACACATATATAACATGTAATGAATAATAAATCAATGCCAAACAGCAAATAGTAAGCAAATTAAAATTTAAGCAACACTAAGCTTTACACAGCCCTGCTTACTAGTTGTAAGCAATGTGTATGTCAGCTAAATCAGTTTGCCCATTGGTATATCCCTTTAAGCAATGTCAGCCTTAGTTAAGCAGGTTTACCCATAGCTTAGCATTTTCAAAACTGTCCAATCATGGAAAAGTGCAGGAAATCAGCCCTATTTAAACCCAACAGGTGGGAATACATCCAATAACTGGTTGCAGCTTCCTCCTGTAGGCACTATGATTGGTGTGGGAGAGGGAGTGCCCTTTTGGGCACAGCGCTCGGGCATCCAGGAGTCCAACGTCATGGCAGGACTCCTTGTTAAAGACCATGACCAGAGACTGCTGCAGGACCAGTACTAGGGTTCCAAATGTAAAGCAGATGTCTGGGATCATCTCACCTGTGACCTCACCAGTGCCACTGGCATACCTCGAACTGGTGAACAGGTCTGGCATCACTATGCTGACCTGAAGCAGAGAAAGAGTGAGCTCTTGGATCAGTGGATCCAAAAGGCTAGGAGGACAGGGGATGTCCCTGCCATGTGTAAGTATCAGTCCACTACCTGTTTAATAATTGCCAGCTCATGTATATTATGGATAGGTATGGTTAAATATTCCTCTTATGTCTTTGATAGAAGCAGATGAGCAGGCTGTGAACTGGGAAGCCCACACCTCTAGAATGCAAAGGCTGCGTCGCAGAGCAGGTTAGTAGTACTCTTGCATGTGCTGTTATAAGAAACAAATGTAAAAGTAGTAGAAAGTTAATTGCCAGTATAAAACCTGTATTGGTTAAGGCATGTACTGAATACACCAGAGAATATGGCAGGAAGAGTCTCATATAGGTTGCATTTAAATGAAAGGTTAACAGCCTGACAATAAAGGTCTAACTGCTGAACTGCATGTGTTTAGTCTGGTATCATATGGTAATGTAGTGTTGCAATCTCTTAATAGTACTGTTGTATTAAGTACTGTTACCCACACTGTGCTACAGAATTAAAAAGTGTAGGAATGTCTGTGTATGACTGTTGTAGTTACAAGAGGTCATATTGTAAAACTGAGAGAGACTTGGAAAGAAAACAGAGAAAAGATAGACAGCATAATCCAAATAGTACCCTCAACTGAGAAGTGAAC
>NC_056744.1:948961299-949143799 GCF_019279795.1 Protopterus annectens
GGGGCCACAACAGCACTGGAATGATGGCAGGAATGGCAGCACGACATAATCACAGCCCACTACATAACAACCCCTTACTGCATGTCATATGGACAAAGCCTGGTATGTAGCTGGAGGAAAGAGGCTGAAACACAGGCCCATATGTGAAATAGTGTTGTCATACATGGAGTACATTGCTGGAGTTACAGGACAGTCTGCAACATACCCTTAATATGGAATATGAAGTCAGAAACACAAATGGATGTAGCCATGTACTGATAGCACTCAACACACACACACTGCCAGTTATATATCTGACACAAGCCTCTGTGGTGGACAGAAAAAACATAACAGGCACACCTCTGGACATCATGTAGATAGGCTCACAGTTAAGAGCTATGCAGACAGACTGCATTCCATGTTAAAATAGTATGTACACACAAACCCTGTAACACTGGTGCTATACAATGCATATAACAACATGAGTCACACTCTGTCTGAAGTTCAGGAACCTTATACCAGTATGTAGCTAGCCTGAGTCTGGAAGTCCTCTTGTAAGAGGTATTGCTACCTGCTGTCTATAACACTACTGCCCACACACAGGAAAGATGTCCACCATACAGCAAAGGTAAAGGAACCATGCCAACATGATGTAGGGATTTATAGTAGTGGGTTGCCATGACAGTGGTAATTGGAAGTACTACACAGCATGCTGCATGCAGATAGCAAGTGGAGGACACTGACTGGTGCAGGGGCCATCACCTGATTGTGTGCATCACCTACAAAATCCATGCTGCAATCTATTCAAAGCAGCTCAATCCATTTACTGGAGAGAGACTGTGATAGATAGAGAGAGAGAGAGAGAGAGAGAGAGAGAGAGAGTGAAAGCCAAAGGAAAAGCCAAAGGCAAAGGCAAAGCCAAAGCAAAAAAAAAATACATCCAACAAACTATCCAGAACAGACATCATTCCCACAACAGGTATGTGAAATACATATGCATGTAATTGAATGTAGTACTTGGTCCATAATAATGGGATAGATGATGTGGAATGATTTATATGTGCCTTCAGGTTTTGTTGTTGTAATGATGCCCAGCTGAACAACAGCTATGGACAATAGTGTCTGTCCCTGTGGGTAGTGGGCCATACTCGTGAACTGTGCAGATCAGCACTGACTGACAAGATGTAAGCCATCATAGTGTGTGTTGTGTAATGGAAAACATGTATATTAGTGCGGCCAAAAGTTGGTGGTGGAAGTGATGCCATTATGATGGACACATTGGTTCCAGAGCTCACCACTTACAGGACACTCAAGTTAATGTGTAATGAAGCATGCAGAAATGCCATAGGTGTGTAATAGGCTTATCTGCAATCTGTCCCAATATATAACTCCCTAATGTTAGGCTATGTCCACATGTGTCACCTGTCTGTGTTGTAGCAAGTCAGAACAGTGCAGCTGGGAAGGAAGGAGAGTTAGAGAGTGTGGACCTGATGTCTGAATGCACTATATATATGTATATGTATATATATATATATATATATATATATATATATATATATATATGTGTGTGTGTGTGTGTGTGTGTGTTTATGTATATGTATGTATATATATATATATATATATATATATATATGTCTACAGATATACAGACACCTATATGTATGTATATATATATATATATATATATATATATATATATATATATATATATATATATATACACAACTCATAATATATATCTACACACACACACACACACACACACACACACACACACACACACACACACACACACACACACACACACACACACACATATATATATATATATATAGATATAGATATATATGTGTGTGTGTGCATATGTCTACATATATACAGACACACACACATATGTATATAAATACATGTCCCCTAATTTTGCATCACAGTGCTGCATGCTATGTGTGAGGGAGCATCACACATATCAATACACACATATATATATATACAGCAGTAAGTGTGTGCAACATGGATGGTTATGTCACGTGTGAACCCCATGTTGGGACCATATTGCCCTTGTTTGTGAAGGTGGGATTGGGAATTTGGGGAAGGATAGCAGGTATATTTGTGGAGGTGGGTTGGGTTGGAAGATAGAGAAGGCAGCCTATAGGGGCAGTATACGACACATGTGGTGAGTAAACATCCTGGATGGGGAGTGCCATCTGCCATGTGGAAGCCCCATGAGCCCCCATATGGAAACTATGGGAACAAGGCCCCCACCCATTGCCAGTCACAACATCAGCTTCACGGCCCTGAAGGTGCCTGGGTTGGATGCTGATCAAGAGGAGAATGTGGATCCTATGAGTGTGTACTGAGGGCCTCAAGGTGTTGTAGCACATCCCCCAAGTCTCTGTGTAGCTCCCTATGCACTAGACTCTGGACCTGACCTCAGGTGACAGGATCATGTCTGTATGTGCTCTGAGGGGGGGGGGGACACCTACTTCTGAGGTGGTTCAACATGAAGGTAGTGCAGGAACAGTAGATGAGGAGGCCCCAGGGTGGGTCCACGTGTGATGTGGCCTGGTAACATGGCAAGATGAGGTGGGAGAAGTGGTTCTGCTTGCAACTGTCCCTTAAACATGCTATTGTGTCACTGTTATAGAACATATGTGGGTAGTAATAGTCCACAAATTCCCGGATCATGTCCAACAGCATGCATAGATATGTCCAATAACACAAAACAACAAATGTGCAGCAATCACATAGCAAACAGACCCTGTACATATATGGAAGCATAGTGGCCCTTACAATGGCATGCAGGTGACATTGTCTGTAACTGGCCAGCAATGCTAGTGTCTCCACAGGGAACATGGCTACAAACACATAGCACAAAGTGTGGTACAATACGATATATGTCCCAATGGTAGGTATTCTGTAGTCATACTTATTGAGTTGTGTGATCAGATTGTTGTTGCAGATATGGTGAGGGGATACAGAGTTGTGTATTAAGAACTATGGTAACCTTGCTGTATTAGTTGCTCAGACCTGTTTCCATCTTTATGCCTTTCAGGCAAGATGTCCCATAAGAGACTCCCTGTTTATACAGTGGATGAAAATGAGGTCATGATCGCACACCTGGTGCAGCACTACCAGGTGTTGTTCGGCAGAACAGCCTATGAGCAGCAGGAACAGACCACCCTGTGGAACGATCTTGTCCACAGGGTAAATAATGTTGGCCTACATAACCGCAGTTATGAGCAGGTCCGGCATCATTCCACTGAACTACTTCACAATTGCCATCGGCGCGCTGCTGCAGTCAGGGGGGAATCACCTCGCAACAGGGGGAGGTTATGCCATCCATCCCCCCAACACATGTTGAGGAGCTCCTTGCCAGCCTCAGGGCACCTGCCTGCCTGCACACACAACAACCGGTTGAGAGTACAGTGGAGGTGGGTACTACCCACACACTGCCAGAGGAGCGTGCAGGTAAGGCCACAAGGCACATCAGTAGACCAATGTTGTATATCCATCCACATCTGTACAGTCTGTACAGGTAGACCATCCATATATGAGATGGCATATATATATATATATATATATATATATATATATATATATATATATATATATATATATATATATATATATATATATATATATATATATATATGTATATGTATATATATATATATATATATATATATATATATATATATATATATATATATATATAGTCTGTTGCTGCATAGCTGTAATAAACAGATGTGCATAAGCTGTAGTATTGTGGCTTTGTACTGTTGATGTACTGTAATGCTGCATGCACCCTGTACCAATGCCAAAGCTGTGGCTACTGACATCACATCTCTTACACACTTATGTAGGTCCCTCTGGTATACCTCCAAGGCAACAGCCTGTAACTGGTGAGTATGGTTTTTGTTCAGGCTTGCCAATACACTGGTCATGTTATGGCTATGGTATATTCCATGCACACATTTAACACACCTACCCATAATGCATGCTGTACATGTTCACATATTGCTGCTGTTAAGTGCACTGCATCACAGTGGTGACTTTGATGGTGTATCTGAAGGGTATGTCAGACTCCTGCAATATAACTAACATCCTGTCTTTGCAAAATGTGTTCACAGAGCTGAACATAATGGTGGGACAAATGGCCTGCAGTAGGGACATGTGTGAAACATCACCCTTATACAGTGCTACAACAGTGTGTATACCAGCATTACAATGGCAACCATTACAGCTCTACACTATGGCATATCATAATACTGTGGTCCGCAATCCTTACAACCTGCAATGTGGTCCCAAAATGAGCAATGAGTGTGTAATATGGAATCGTATGTTAGGGCAGCAAATATGGGGAATACATGCCTTCACAAACACTGGAAGCATATGTGTGCACACACTCCAGATAAAAAATAGTGGAAGCAGCTGTTGAAGTACTGACTGCATACATCTGTCATGGAAATGCACCTTCCAACAAGTACACATACCCAGTATCACACCAAGTATTGGTCTGCTGTCCAAGATGTTTGGCCATCAAATGTGCACACTTACCTGCAACAGAGGCAGCCATGGCTTGCACACATCTTACATGACATGGTGTGCGCCACATACCCAACAGGTAGCACCCATGAGCTGGACATGTAGCCATACCTCACCATTGCATATACCATGGCAAACAGTGCAGACAGTCATTTATGTGTCAAGGATGTATGGACAGGAATGATGTAGGAAATGAAGAGATGGTCATCCAAGACAGATGATGTTACATGAAGCAAACTGGTCATGTGCGCTGCCTAGTAACATGCCACAACACTGAGGGGGTTGCAGGAATGTCTAGCAAGTACTGGCTGTGCAGTACCATGTCATCAATTGCCTGGACTCTGCAAGCATGTGGCCTATGGGTTAGGGTAATCAGATGTGACAATTGTACCACAGGAAACATCAGCCAGGCCTCTACATGTAGTGTATGCATAACAGAAGAGGCCCCCAAAAGGCATGCATTGCAATGTGTACTGGTGTACCAGGACCACATTGGAAACCTACAGACAGTATCATGTAAGATACATGTGCTGCACAACCAATGCCTCACCCCACCTCATACCCACCATCCCCATCTGTACCATGCCGGTGCTAGTGTACACTTGTATGTTTACCATTCTATAGCTGAGACTATGCTGTTACACATGGTGTTCAGTGTTTGGGACACTGCAAACTGACACACATGTGTAGGCCATAGTTGTCAAGTATCTGCAAAAAGGCTGAAGGTGGGGAGGGGGTTTCATCATGACACAACAGTGCACTTCAGCAGGGATCTAAAGGATGCTATGAATGGCTGTATCTGCACACAGTCAGGGTCAGGAACTGTGGCAGACATAACCCTGACTCCACAGCAATAACAAAGGCAGTGTGTGAACCCCAAAGAATGGGCACATGAGTTGACCTTGCAATCATGCAGAGTTGGGGGACATGTGTAGGGCAGACTGACCATATACTGGCAAATGCAGATAGCCCATGATAGTATACCCCTGCCAGGAATAGTGACTGCTGTAGTACACATAACAGTAGGTGCAACAAACCATCATGATAAGGGCGTGCACACATATGCATCCATGAAGTGTATGCATCTCAATCAGCATCAGCACAACTAACATATTTGTTTGACACTGCATTTGATTGTACAGGAAATATGTCACATATCAGGCTCATATAATGTTAACATATGCAGCAATGTAGCCCCATGCCATATCAAGGAAGAGGGCGTCATACCAGTAAGGGTGTGTATACTCTCCATAGACATGGTAAGGTTTGACAGTTGTCAGTGTAATAGTATCATATTGGTCATACATGCACCACTGAATATGACATCTGTAAATCAGACATCAGGTATTTACAAATGACATCTGTCCACATATCATCCCAGGTATGTGTTGGACAAACACATAGGGGCTGTGATCATTAGAGCAGACATAATTGACACAGTAATACACATTCAGCAATGGTGTGTACACCTGTGAGGTATGGTGCACAGTACATGGCAGGGTGCTGAACAGGTGCACAGCAATACTGTGAACATGGGTTCAGTTTTTTCCAGGGGAAGGGGCATCACCTACTAAAACAGCCCATGCATCACACACATGTATACTGTTGCTAGCATGGATTGACTATAGCTGCACTGCATGCTATTTAGTACCATATGTTATGCATGTTGACAGATGGGTAATGGGAGGTCTGTGTGTACTATCTTTGTGTAACTTCACCTGTAAGTGTGTGTGGGGGGTCGGGGGTTATTTTGTCTGTAAACGCAATCTGGTGGAGTGGAGGGGGTTGATGCATGTAGGATGTGTGTGTGTGTGTGTGTGTGTGTGTGTGTGTGTGTGTGTGTGTGTGTGTGTGTGTGTTTGTGTGCGTGTCCATGTATGCACGTGTGATTTTAGGGTTGTTCATATGTCAGCACTTCCCTTTGGAATTGTGCAGTACATGGACATGGACTGACACATGAGACACAAGGAATATATGTCTGATATGTAATCTCAGGACAGCTGATAGTATAATAAGGTCTGCAGCATGGAACATGCATTGGGAGGGAAACTAGACACCAGGTATACTGTTAAAATTGCAATCAGCAGAAAGGTGAAAGACTACCCACATATGCAACACTACAGATGCATTGGGGAATTACTAGCTAACACCAGTGAGTGTATCCAAATATGACTGTTGTCCACATAAGTTAATTGAGTAACAGATCTTGCAACTACTGAGCAATAGTTAGGTATGACACTCAAGTGCATGACATTATTGAGTGACCATAGTAGCCCCTAACATATGGGGGCCATGGTCACGATGTCCAGACATACCCAGGTTGAACACTGGATGACAGCAGTGAGTCCTTGTAAAACTTACTCCAATCAAGTCAAAGAGGTAATGGAGTAAGAGGTCATAATTTCTGATCATTTGTCTAGGCAATTAGAAGAATGATACATTAATGATTGGTATTAATGAGTGTAAGTTTCCAAGTGTGATGTAGGATGGGAAACACATGTGAATAAACTTGGGACAGTCTGTAAACTCAGGGACAGGTAGGTATTATGGTGGAATGTCAGTGTGTGTGTGTGTGTGTGTGTGTGTGTGTGTGTGTGTGTGTGTGTGTGTGTGTGTGTGTGTGTGTGTGTGTGTGTGTGTGTGTACTGTTAAGCAATGATGTACAAGTCTTAAAGTGTGTTTCTTGTTTTCCCCTCACAGGTGACAAAGTGGGTCAGGGTCCCCCCTGCATGCAATCTGATGCTGGTGTCCATACAGACACTGACAATTATGATAGGTGTGTTGAGGGACAGGCAGGGTTGTCAGTGGCCGAAACTGTACCATCGTTTGACATCCCCCTGTTATCCACCCTATCCCCACATACAGTCACAGTGCCTATGGATACTCCATCACCAGTGGCCATAGCAGAGGGACAGTTGTCGGTTTGTGGTAGTGCACAGGACAGTGTGGTATCTATGGCTGCTGTGTCTGGATGCAGCAGCCATAGCCAGATGTCTGGCAGGGTACCACAAAGGCAGATGTACCAGGGTGCACATGGGAGGGCTGCTGGTTATCGTAACCCTGGCAGAAGCGCCACATCTGGTACTACCAGATGCATGTTTCTGGCTGTTATGGAGGTGCAGGCACGTATGGAATGGTACACCCGACAGGGTCTGAGGCTGCAGAGGGCTGCTTTTTCATCTGCAAGTGACATCTGTGATTTTGTAGGTGCCCTCCATGATTATACCGAGGTCATGGATAGACGGTTGGGTGAGAAGGTGGGCCTCATCGACTGTGGACTGTCCGTGACAGAGCATGTGGTGGGAGTGGTGTGACGGCCATTGGACATAGACAAGGAAGACCAACATCTGATGGTCGACATGGACGTGCAAGGACACCAAGCCAATCTCATAGTGGCAGTACCAGCCCCAGCACTGCAGGGGGGGCGATGTCCACATCACAGCAGGCTACGTGCACGTCGCCCTGGCCAGTCCCAAGAGGGACCTGATTCCAGCAGACATATTTCATCATCAGGGGAGAGTGGCATATCAAGGCTTGTACCTGGATGTGCCCTTAGACCCCCTGGCAGGCACAGTTCTCATGTCCATAGCCAGAGGTGGTGAAATGCACACCCTGCCAGGTATGGTCTGTAGCTGTCCAAGAAACACCTGTATAGGGCAGCCACATGGCAGAACTGTGTACAGGCATACCCACACATAATACAAACACACCTAGGGCAACACCATACCTACATACACCATATCACCATGGCCATATCAGTAACTTACAGCCTTCATTCACACACATGGTATCAAATGTATGGCCCACCCTAGGTCTCTGGCAAACCAACAACACACCCTGTGCATATTATGATACCTGTGCCACATCCCTGTCATCCATAACATAAATGCAGGGACAGGCTTATATTGTTCTGATGCACACGGTGACTGTTCTACAGTGTACCAATGTATTGCTGTGTAACATGTTGTCAGCAGTAATGTTTAATGTTTACATGTCAGGTAGTGTAGCTGTCCAGCCATGATGCATTATAGCTTTTAGTAACACTGAGTGATTGTGGTTTCCATAATGTTATCCATTTGTGTTGAAGGTGTACATGTGTCAGCAGGAGGATGGTCTGCTGTTATATCTCACAAGGGGTATGGCACTGTTGTGACACCATGGCTGTGCCATATCCTGGGTACAGTTGAACACATGTCACAGGTCTGTATAACAGTTACTGCCTATGCTACATGGACAGATGACCCCTGGGGCATGTATATGCAGCAACCTGAAGTAGATCCCACAACATACATGCACACTCTTACTTGGCAACACTGGGACTAGACCCCTACCTAGGTATGTAGAGCTACTGATGTGTGTGACTTTAATTGAACACACCACACAGCATTTAGGATGAGGTGTGTTCCAGGTTACATGTTACATGCAGAACATCCCCAGGCATGTACAGGGTGGTAATGGGGGATGTAATGCTTGTATATGAATAATACATAGTGTGACATACCATCATATACATATTAACAAACACAAAACAGTCTGACACACATCCGAGAGACCTGGGCCTATCAGTGCTAACTAACTTGTCAGTGTGTCCAGTGTGTTACAGGTAGGGTGCACACAGCACATGCATAACTGGGCTGGATAGTATTATCAGTTACCTGTATGGTTGATGGTGACAGTGGTCAGCATACAGTGGTACATGGGACATGTACCAGGGCTAACATGTTGTAATGACAGTATACCCAGCACCAACACCCCACTGTGTATATTGTACTCACTGGAACCCATGATGACATTCTGACATATCCACCATCACATATTGACCAGGATTCCAATACAACCCCTTGTCCATCCCAAGAGTGCTTCTACATGGATATGCATCTAATGCACATGCCACAGGCATAGTAGGGTGATGCATTGTCATGCCCCTCCTATGGGCAGCAAGATCACGATCCCTAATAATGCATAGCATTGCATATTGTAATAGGAGTATGTGACCTCGGAATGCTGTACCCTACATATATACACATGCACACATACACACACTTGCCAGATCTCAGTGGGTATCCCATGCCTATCAACCCATTTGTACAACAGTGTTGTGCTGGCACTGCAAGGCTCAGGTAGCCCTTAAGGAGAGGAGCATAACAAGGCACATGTAATGTCCAGTACAGCAGCAGCAACATCTAATTATGGCAATGGGTGTTGCAGTGGGTGTGGAGGGCCTTAGGGTATTCCCAACTACAGGTGTACTAACACACAGACACTGATATCCTCAGTAATGCACATGTACACATTTGTTAGTACTGGGGTGCATTGGTGTAGGTGTTCATAGGTGTGTAACCTGGCTATTGTCCATGGAGAGATGAGCAGTGTAGTGGATGTGTGTACAGTGGTATCATGCCACCTGCCATGAGACAGCAGGCAATCTATCTACAGACACCACTGAGTGACATGCATCAGCCAATCCTCTGGGTGCCTCCTACAAATGGGTGGTGAGATGCTCCAGTTGACATGTATGCAACATGTATTACATAACATGGTTAGTGTCTGTCTTTGAGACCTGTACCCAGGCATGTTCTGTTGACTGTGGTTGTGTAGTGGAGGTATCTGTGGCATGTTGTGCATATGGGGTGTTGTGTCCTATCGGTGCCACTTATAACACAGCTGGGCAGACATGTCAGTGTTCAGTCAAGCATAGGTTGCCTGTATGTATATAAGCCGAATACCTGAAATCTGCACATCTGTACAGGGAGTGACAGACATCAGCTCGCTAACTCGCTATGCAGTAGGATAAATGTGTTGACAGACAGATGTCTGACACCGATAAGTATGCCATTACTACATGTTGGCAACCCTCACTGACATGTGCTATACAGACAGTAGTCTACAGTTAATTTCCACATATCAGATCATTATCCAGCAGGAAATATATAATGTGACACAGCTCACACACCAGGAACATGACAGTGAGGACTCAGAGTCCATCTATGCATGCAGGGGTGTTTGTTGCTAGTACTACAATTAGCAATCTACTCTTGCTTGGAAAAGCACTGTCAACAGTAGTAATGTTATGATACACCACATGCCAGTGTGACTGCACATAACCTGGGATACTACCCTTGTATGCAACACATTTACATGGATAAGAGTGTTGTACAGGTCATATATACTCAAGTGTCCCAGACAGGAGACTCATACCCCTTGCTACTGTAATGACAGCACATAGACGCATGTTATGTACATGGCATTACATACACCTATTACAAATGTCATTACCCTGATATGTTATCACACTGGGATGTAAGCACATGTTACCAGGGCTGAGCCATGCCTAGCAGGTGTCAGCATTGCTGCAATATAACAGCTAAGCAGATTTGCACACTGGTAAGCGAAGCCTACATGGTGTAAGCTCGTGTACATTTACCTGTAGATTATCACTGCTTAGCTTCAGGCAAACCCATGCAAATGCGCTTAAGGCTGCTCAAAACTGCCATAGCCACTTTGTATCCAACAGCCCTTGTTCTGCCCAGCAACAAAATAAACAGCTCTTACAAGTCTTGAACCCAGGACCCTGAACACTATAGTCACAACAGTTAACCACTACACTATGACAGCTGGGAAAACAGCTGCTGTTGTTCCAATACATCTGTCAGTAGACATATTGAATAGGATTGAACAATTACTGTGACTTCTACAATTGTATAGTACATATTAGCAATATTACTGTTGCATCACGTATGTTGTTATATCTAAATATACACATATCAGATACATACTGTGTGATACATCTGGGAAGGTATACACAACAGCAATGTTTACACATGACAAGGATATGTATATATACATATACATACGTAGAAGTATGTCTATGTGTACATACACATATATATTCATATATATGTAGTTATACATATCTGTATAGTATGGCCATTTATAGATCTCTCTGTATATATCTATATATATATATATATATATATATATATATATATATATATATGTATGTACATCATATATGTACATATATATATATATATATATATATATATATATATTTCTGTTGAAATATATGTAGATATCTATAACTATATGTGCATATATATCTATATATCTATATATCTGTATATGTGTAGACATATATAGATGTGTATATGAATATATATGTGCATGTATATGTATATATATATATATATATATATATATATATATATATATATATATATACATATGTATGTAGATATGCATATGTCTATATATATATATATATATATATATATATATATATATATATATATATATATATATGGGTTCCATACACTAGATCAAATTTTCACTAATTCAAAATAGTGCATGGAATGCTCACTGCAGCAAAAGTGCACTTAATAGAAAGTGCACTTACACAAAGTTCAGTACAATGAACGGGTGTTGTACTGAACTTCCGTGCAGTACTCACGGACCTTAGGGTTAGGGCATGGTCATAGTAAGGGGATAGCCCATAGGGCTATCCTCTTACCATGACCCGTGCCCTAACCCTAAGGTCTGTCACGACTTCAGCGCAGTGAAGGACATAGCAATGTCCTCAACTATGGTGTGATAGTCACGAACCTTAGGGTTAGGGCATGGGTTAGGGTAAGGGGATACCCGTGCCCTAACCCTAAGGTCTGTGACTATTGCACCATAGTGGAGGACATAGCTTGTTTTTTATGTTTTCCACTGTGCTGCGGAATTTTTGGTGAAGTGCACTTACGCAAAAGTTCACTTTCGTTAAACTGAACTTTCGCAGAAGTGAGGTTTCCTATTACAAGTTTGAAGTAGTGAACTTTTCTTCTTGTGATAGGAATCCATATATATATATATATATATATATATATATATATATATATAGATATATACATATATGTTTACCATATGTCCAGAACATGGAGTGGAGACATACCTCAGCACCAATAATCTCAACCTCTTTGTGCAAGAGGATGTCGTGTATGTATAGCAGGTATATATGTAGACTGTTGCTACTGTAACAGGGTTTGTCTTAACAGACATGTTGTGTGTGGGAGGTCACATCTGCTATTGACATCTACGCCAACATTTACTGACAGACATCCTAAGGACATTATAGTACAGTACCACTGATTGCACAGTAATGAGCCTGTGGACTGCAGCAGAGATATGACCAATTTATGTAGACAATCTGGCACACTCTGGTCAGTCCACAGGTATACACAGATCCCTTAGTCCAAGACATGTGGACCAAGCCTGACAATGTGGATGTTAACAACCATGTACATGGGTATATCACGTAAATACTGGACTACATATGACCACACAGTTTAAACATTTACACACTCCTGTCTGTCCTGTCACATAATAACTTGTGGTGCAGAGGTCACATGGCCACATACTACCCAGTAGTTAGTGACATACATCTGTACAGCATCCCAAAGCTTTATCAGAAATATACAGTTGTGGCTCGTGGTATTGGACTGCAGGACTGCAGACCCCAGCTAAAAGTAAAGAAAAACTAAAAAATATATATATTTATTTAAAAAAAAAATACTGACTGGCTTCACTGGCTTGTACAGGCTACCTGTTGCATGTGGGTTCGACTGACTCGCTAAGTCCCGGAACTCAAACTGTGTATACATGCTCGGTGAGTTCTGGGTTTTAAAAACAAATAGTTTGCAAACTTTATTATCAATCTGGACTGCAGTTAAGCAAGTCTGGATTAATAAATACACTTTTTGCATGCACCTGCCCACAAGTCCATGCATTTTTTAACCGCAGTGAAAGGAAGGGGCTCGGACTGCCACGTCCGCAGTCACATATGTGATGCAGACATGGCTGGAAGGGTACTGATTGGTTCTCAGCTCTCGCTCTCTTCCCGTGGTTTGTGTTCTGGGAAAAAGAGAGTGAGCTGTGAAGCAGCAGTAGACCAGTATACATTTTTGTTTTTTTTTTGGAGTCCTGGAGGCTGGAGTTACTGAGTTAGAGGAGTCTTGGAGGACAGTGGCAACAGAGCAGTGCACCTTGACTTGGCTGGTGGTGTAGAAACAAGAAGAAGCACTTCGAACAACTGAAGCAGGAAAGGAACTGAAATAGCAGGTTAGTGAAAGGGGATGTAACATAACTTGTAGAATAAGATTTTTTTTGGCTTTATTAATTCTTCATTGTTGTAAAGTATTTGGTAAATAGTAGGTTAGTGAAGGTGAAGGGGGAGAGAAAAAATGTTGTAACTTGTAGAATAAGATTTTTTTTGGTTGGCTTTATTAATTCTTAGTACTAGTTGTACTTGCACTTGGTAAATAGCAGGTTGGTAAAGGTGAAGGGGGATACAAAAAAGGTAACTTGTAGAATAATTTTTTTTTTTTATTGTTGGCTTTATTAATTCTTAGTTGTTGTACCTGGTAAATAATAGTGAAGGTGAAGGGGGGGTACAAAAAAGTTGTAGAATAAAAATTTTTTTATTGTTGGCTTTGTTGCAATAATATAATTCTTAGTTGTATTTGCTTACATTATTATAAAAATGAACAGATTAAAACTGTCTTGAGTCTTAAGAAGGCAAAGCAATGTGCTATATTAGTGATGTTCAGGCCTCTCTCTGTCTCTCTCTCTGTGCACGCATGTGTGTGTGTGTGTGTGTGTGTGTGTGTGTGTGTGTGTGTGTGTAAATATTGGTTCCCAGCTGTATAGTCTGACTATTTTATATTTCTGCATTACATTTTGGTATGTTTCTCACAAAATTGTGGTTTTCTGGCAAATTAGTGGCAAATCATTAAAGATTGGCGTTAGAAAATAATGACAGACATTTGAGTTTCAGATTTCATACCCTTCAGAAAATTCATACTAATGCAAGACCTACTATTTTATTAACTTTCTATGTTTGTAAGAGCAGTATTTAAAAATTGTCCTTATTTTTGGGCCTTTGTCTCACTTCTATGTGTGGCTTTGTCCAGATTTCTTGCTCTGAGGTTGAGAGGTATGACAAATGTACCCGGGCCATCACTGTCAGCCAGTGACATTTCAAATTGTGCCATACTTGTTGCACCTCCCTCTCCCATGTAGTGACTCTGGATGTGTCCAAGCAAAGCAAGAAGCAGTTATGTAGTGTAAGTGAGCAGAGTACCCCCTATCCAAGATAGACACAAGTACTGCAGTGGGTTTTCATCTGTCCTTAATTTTGCAGAATGTTCGGGTTTTCTTTCATATTTTTATACTGTTGATTTATGCTTATTATTATTCAGAAAATGCATGTGGTGCACTGCCTGTTGCTCTGTGTTTAAGTAGCAATGCTTTAATGACCATCAAGTAAACTTGTCTTGAGATTGTAAGATGCAGGTAAGCTTTAATAAGCATATGCTAAAGAATTACCAACACGGAAAGCCTTTTTGTTGTTGCCATGCAGAGAATATTTACATAACTAGATTGCGTATAAGCCTTTGGTATGGAAATGCATATGACAGTATTTGTAATAAAGGATGGGATTACAGTATTTTTAGAAGCTCATTACATTTGTTGGAGACTTGCAGTCATCTTTGCAGTCTTTACCCATAAACGAAACAGAATGTCAATCTATCATGTGTGGTCCATAACCTGTTCAGTAATCCTTTAAGCAATTTATCTTAAGCTTGTTTCTTGTTTGCTGTTCATTTTTTTACTTTGATCGTGTTTTCCCCATGAAACAAGTAGATAGTTGTTGTCAGGCAGCAGGTCTTTTTTGGATAAGAAACATTTTTACAAGTGGGGGTATCACAGAGAATGCTACTTTCAGCATGCTACTTGGTACTTTTATAAATTAGAACTACAGTGCAAGGAGAAGTGGTTTGAGTTCAGTGCTGCTTGTTTTTATATACTTGATTTTAATTGGCATTTCAATAATGTATTTAAAAAGTAATTTATTTTTTCATGCTTCAGAACCTTTTTGCTTCCATCTAGATATTAAGTAAGCTGTCATGTAGTCAATGCATTGAAATATTCTTTTCTTCTACACTTGATTTTGTCTTGATTTGACTCTCATAATGATGGTTTGGCATCCAGAGCAGCGTATTTAATTAAAGTTCCAGTTTTTGTGGTTTTGAGCATAGCTCTGCCACTTTCTAGTCGACCACACCCCTTCCCATTTGCCCCACCCATTCAGCTGTCTCCTGCAGCCCCCCCCCATTTGATTTGAAGTCACCAGCTCCCACTGGAAATACACAACAGTTATGGAGGCCCAGCAGCAGTACATCTCGCAAATATCTGAACATAACATCACACTGGATAATTACACTAAGCTGCTAGGCATGTAACAAAGCACTGTGCAAACTACAGGCAGACTGCCACAACAGTGGTCTACATTTCATATGGGGGAATAAACATGTACCTGCAGATATAGCAGGCTCTACAGGCATGTCACAGCACAGAGTAACAGACACCTATGTGAAAGTGCATACCCAGAACCAATGTGAATACAGCCACAGCCACATATGGTATGCAAGTTTAATATTACACTATACAGACCGCCTGATCAACACCATCCTCATATGTGCCACTCACACACTAACTCTACATATACTGGGTCACGACACAGTGTGGTCCAATGCCTGTCTGTGGTATGGGACACGTGTGTGTTTGGCCCTACAAACATGTGAGCCAATAGGGTACCATACACTGGAGCAGCATGTAACATCAGATAGAACAGGACCAAGAACAATGACATCTACCACAGTCTGTACACAGGCCAAGGTACATATTCGCAATACACATACTGTCGACAATTACCATAAGTACACATACCCCACTACTGTACACACAACCACAGAATACCCAGGTTATGTCCTCAGAAATAACCCCTACTATACATATCATGTCTAGCAGTCTGATATCTGATTGGCTTGTTATCAGGTATGATGTCAATACATAATGGTGTACAGAACATATGCACCACTTACTGCATGACATATGTGCAAAGGTTGACAGACTTGTGGCTGGAGCCACAAATACTGGGCCAATATTGGCATGTTGCTGTGATACCCTCATATATTTACTGTTGTAACAGGTTTGGTTGTGACATATGTCCTATGAGGGATATGAAATCAGTAACTCTCATGTCTGTCACCATGTACTGACTGCAGTCTTCATACTATGCTTCTGCAGTTCTAAGTTAGGTGAACTGTGAGTAACACAAGACATATAAGACTCCAAACACTGGCGAGTCTGCAGATAACCCTACAGGTGGGTGTTTCCTCAAACACATACCACTGTCATGACAGGTATTAAATCATGTAGATCAGCCATATCCACACAAACCCAGTTAAACCAACATTACTCTAAAGGCAGAAGAGCAACACTTACATTCTGTAGTCATGTCTGGATCACCCCCCTCCTGTTTGTTGGCCTGTCTCCACAGTGTATGTTGTTAGAGGTATATCTCACTACCATCTGTGATGCTGTTTGCCAAACACCGACATGAAGTCCTGCTTACAGTGAATGAAAAGGACCAACACCCACATGATGTTCCTAGTTATAGTAGTGCGCTTACATGAAATTGACTATGGGAATGTTACCACAGCTTTCCCACATGCAATCAGCTAGTGAGGGACTGCAATTCGTGCAGAGGCCATTGGTTAATCATGAGCA
Organism: Protopterus annectens; assembly: GCF_019279795.1. Lineage (NCBI taxonomy): Eukaryota > Metazoa > Chordata > Ceratodontiformes > Protopteridae > Protopterus > Protopterus annectens. Next base: position 948,978,436 of record NC_056744.1, read on the forward strand.
TCTCTTACAAAAGACAAGCTGCTGCCTAAGCAAAGCAGGTGTACTTCTCCATAACCTCCATGCAAGGGTGTCTGACATCAGAAGGCATGCTTCAGTAGGCCAATGGGAGGTGTAGTGAGTGTGAATGGCATCCAAATCATTATACTCCACACACACACACACACACACACACACATAGACACAGGTTGCCAGTACTGTCATGCATGGGTGCATTGCTTCACAGGTGTGTAGTGGTTGACTGTGCTTGAAGGCTGTACACAGCTAGGTAAAGGGTATATCTTGGCATCAGTCCACATGACAATGGTCAGCTGTGTGGCTCAGGGTTGTAGTGTCTGGATTGGCCAACACAGGTGGGTATTGTATTCACCATCCAGTCATCTGGGTTACTATTGTGGGTGGCCAGTGCTATGCAATGCTTGTCATATATGTGTTCTATAGTCCATGACATGGATGGTGTCTGGGATCTGCACACATCCCACCTGCATGCTCTGTGACATGGTGAAATATACCTGCGGTGTCTGGGCTATGTTGTGTACACAGATTGTTATCATCAGATGTGCCATACCTGACCTCATAGGTTTATAGGTTCATAGATAGGTACTAGGCTATTGGCCCTAGGGCCTATATAAGCCTAGCCAAATGGTACCCTGGCCTTCGCCACCCAAGAAAATTATTTTCCTGTGCCCCTGTTGAGCAGAGCCACAAAAGTGATCCCTAGATGGAATTTCCTATCTCCTATCCAGTCATCAAGATTTTTCTTGAAGAGTGCTAATGTGGTGAGAACTGGCAATGGACACCAGGTTGACCCTGCACCTACATTGACAGCATGATACAGGTATTCCCTGCTGTCAGTGGCATCTGTCCATACAGGGCATGTATAAGGCATGTCATGTCCTTTGTGGGTTACATTTGCTGGCTCTACAGTTGTTGCAGGCATCCAGTGGGGAACATAATGAAGGAGCACTGTATGCAATTATGTGCCTATTGTAGGTGATGGGACAGGGTGCCATGCCATCTGTAATCCACTGCAATCACACCATGGTTACTATCTGTGGGCAATATTCAGGGAACTACCAACATAGTGGTTGTTGCCTAGCCGAGTGTGTTTGTGTATGAGACATGGGTTGACAGTGTTTTCTGGGTAATACAAGGGTTGCCTATATTGTTTGCCAGGCCTTCATGTCACATGTAGGGGTAGGGATTGTCTAACCCAGCCTCTCTACTGTTTGACATCTGTTATCCTTGTAAGGTGGACATTGTGACATATAATAGGCTGACCATATAAGAAATTTTCAAAACTGCTATATAATGAGTCCGGTTGTTACACATTCACAGCCACCTCCACACAAGATACGAATGACAAACACACACATAGTCTCACAGTTGCCATGTCTGGGATTATAATTCCTACCAAACTAGTACATCACACTACAGCATTACACAGTTATATGACATGTCATGGAGATTACTGGGCCATTCCTTCCCCAAAGGTGTATTTCAAAGTGAATGACATCAGCAGGCTTGCCAAAGTAGGATAATGGAGGTTGTAGTGACTGTGAATGGCCTCAAAAGCATTGATCTTTGCACAGACAGACAAACACACAAACCTTTACACTTGCCATGTTTGGGAATAGAACTCCTACCTAACTAGTATATTACACTACAACATCACACACTTATAGGATGCTCCACGGAAATTACTGGGCTACTCCTTTGCCAAAGGTGTATTTCAAAGTGAATGACATCAGCAGGCTTGCCAGAGTAGGGCAATGGAGGTTGTAGTGACTGTAAATGACCTCAAAAGCATTGCTTTCTACACAGACAGACAAACACATAAACAAACTTGTACACTTGCCATGTCTGGGAATAGAACTCCTACCCAATTAGTACATTACACTACAGCATTATGCAGTTACAGAATGCGCCATAGAGATCATTGGATTACTCCTTCCCCAAAGGTGTATTTCAAAGTGAATGACATCAGAAACCTTGCCAAGGTAGGGCAATGGAAAGTGTAGTTCATAGGTTCATAGGTTCATATGTTGATACTAGGCTATTGGCCCTAGGGCCTATACATGACAATTACCTGGCTATGGCTTCCCACAATATTTACTTCCCTACACCCCTGTCTAGTAGGGCAGCTGACATGATCCCTGGGGTCAATTTCCTCTCTCCCATCCAATTATCTAGGTTCCTTTTAAAGAGGGTCAAAGAGGCACTCTGCTTGACATGTATCGGCAGTCTATTCCAGAGTTTGGGGAGTCTCTGGGTCAGGAACACATCCCTCCAGCATGTATTGTGCATTGTGATGACAAGATTTGGATCCCTGGGGCATGCTGCTGTGAGGGTTTAGAATTCTTTAAGTGTAGCATGTCCAACAGCTGTGGGTTTGACATGGCATGGTATGTTAAGCAGAGATTGCCTCTGAGAACACAATACATGACAGAGTATAGCTGGATGATTTTCAGATGGTCAGCATAGGGCATCCAGTTTAGGCCTGTGACTCATTTCATGTGGTATGTCAGCAGCCTCGCTAGTTGCTGCAGATGTCTTGTGAGGTACACACGTAACAGGTCATTGTAGTCTGTACTGGGTCTATTGAGACATGACTACAGTGGGACAATGGCCTCCTTTTCTTGGATGTAAAGCCCTTAGTTGAGGTGTGCCACATAGGTGCATTTCCTGACTATTGTGGCGATGTGGTTATCAAAGGTGAGACCACTGTCCACCTGTGTCCCTAAGTCTGTTATCACACTTTAGTTGTTTAGTGTATTGCCGCCTAAGTGGTACTTCACAGGTGCATGTCCCTTCCCAATGGGGATAACTATATATATATTTCTTGGCATTGATTTTGAGGCCATGGCTCAGGCACCAAGCATGTCTTTTTGTAAGACCCGTCTGTAGAATGTCCTCATCATGTGGGGATTCAATATTGACTCCCAGTGTGCAGTCATCTGCGACCTTTGTTTGTCAGTGCCCCTTACTGTTGGACTGTACTTCAGAACAGTAGATGCCAAACAAGGGCGGTTCCAAGACTGAACCCTAAGGTACTCCAACTGTCACCTGTCTGGTGATGGGGTTGGTGTCACCTACATTTACAGTGTGGGTTCTGTCAATACAGTAGTTGGCAGCCCATCAGGTGACATAGGAACTAATGGCCAGCTTGATACATTTATCTATGATTCCAGACTGGGGGATGGTGTTGAAGGCCTTGGCGAGGTCCAGATAGGCTGTGTGAACCACCTTAGCTTTGTCTACAGCTCTGGAGATGGATTCACAGTTGTCATTCAGATTGAGGTGACATGATCGGCCCTTCACAAATCCAACCTGGTTAGGGTCCAGTGTTTGCAGGTTGCCAATATCTTTGTTTTAATTTCCATGATAATACATTCCATGGCCTTGCAGATCAGGCATGTGATACTGGTGGGGCTGTAGTTCCCAGGATCCAAGGTGGATCCTCCTTTGTGGACTGGGATGACTGTAGCTGTGTGCCACACAGTGGGCACGAAGCCTGAGGTGTGGCTATGATTAGACATAGCACGTAGGTGAGGTGCCAGTTCAGTTTGCAGCTCATATAGTACACAGCCCGGGATGTTGACTGGTCCCATGGCTGCTGTTGTCATAGCTCTGGAGAGTGTGGTTTTGACCTATGTGGCCATTATTACCAGAATATGTCAATCTTTCTGTGTTGAGATGGGCCCTTTTGGGGGTTGGGAGGGGGGTGCAGTTGGCACTGAATCGATCTGCCAGGATAATGGCAATATCCCTGGGAGCAATATATTTAATACCATCCTGTTGTAGCTCAGAGCAGTTCTGAGCATTGCCATTTAGATTTCTCACATAACTATGGAATGGCTTGCAGTTGTCTTTGACATATTTGGCTATATTATGTTCGTAACTAGCTTTGGTGGATGTTATGAGGGATCTCTGCCTCTTACTATAGCTGGTAAGGGAGTATTTTGCATCCTGGGAATTCCCCTATTTCTGCAACTGTTTCCTCCTTTTGTTGTACAGTATGTTTATGGGAGGAGGCCACCACATTTGCATCCTTTTCTTGGTTGGGAGCATCTTGGTTCAATATTGGATAGCACGATTCATGCACAAGTGGAAGTGTGCATACAGTGCCTTCATGTATGATTCAGCAGGCATCCTTTCAGTTCCCATCTGCATGGGTATCACAACGTTAGTCACATCTGACATGTGTAGCATGACATTGGATTTGGAGATGTGTGCTACGGAGGTTTCCTTAGTGGGGTGTGGGGGAGGGATGTTGATGTTAAGGGTGATTAGCTCATGGGCAGACCTGACCACTGATGGGATGACCATAGGAGTGGAGCATTAATTTCCCATGTTGGTAATGACCAAGTCTAGGATATTTGAGCCCCTGGTGGGACTATGGGTTACTTGATCCAGGTCATTGGGAATTATGATTTCCAAGAACTGTTGGGCACATGTGTTGGTACACAAGTAGTTTTCCCACTTAATGGCAGGGTAGTGTAAGTCACCCAGTATTAGGGTGTTTGCTTGAATCATAATATTTCACAGCATGTTTCAAAACCTGTAGTGGGTATCATGGGGCATGCTGGGGGATCTGTAGCTAGCTATACAATTTGGAATGCAGTCAAACCTACTGTTAGTTGCACAGGGGGTATTTCAGACACATTCTGTGGGGCACGTAGCCTGGTGGTGTGAATACCCTTGGTGAATATGGACAGTCTTCCACCTTTATTGTTTTGGTCCTGGTTTGGTGGCCAACAGGTGTGGTGAGAGCTGTACCTGATATTGCAGGAGTGCTCTCTGGAGGCTTGGATCAGGTCTCTGTTACTGCACAGTTATCGATGTTCCCCATTTTTAGGTGTGAGTAGTGACTGTGAATGGCCAAGAACACATTGATTCCTACACACACACAAACACGCGCACACACACACACACACACACACACACACACACACACACACACACACACACACACACACACACACACACACACACACACACACAAACACACACAGTTTCACAGTTACCATGTCTGGGAATAGAAACCCTACCTGACTAGTATATCACACTACAGCATCACACAATTATAGGACATGCCAAGGAGATTACTGGGTTACTTCTTCAACAAAGGTGTATTTCAAAGTGAATGACATCACCAGCCCTGCCAAAGTAGGGCATTTGAAATTGTAGTGAGTGTGACTGGCCTAAAAAGCATTAATCCCTACACAGACAAATACACACAGTTGCCACGTCTGGGATTAGAACTCCTACCTAACTAGTACATTATACTACAGCATTATGCAGTTATAGGATGCACCATGGAGATTACTAGGCTACTACATTGCCAAAGGTGTATTTTAAGGTGAAGACATCAGCAGGCTTGCATTTGTAGGACTATGGGGAGTGCAGTGTGTGTGCATGGGCCATAAACAATTAATCTAGAGGCAGACACACAACACTCAGTCACACACAGGTTTATATTCCACAGGTATGTGTATACAACTGCTAGATGACTACCGACTTGTACAGTCATGTTACACAGTTAGCACAAGCACCACAGACACTATAGTGCTGAGGGATACCAGAGCCAAATGCCTACGATGATTGACATTTGCACATCATGTGGTTTTAGCCAATTGGATGTGTGCTGGGTGGGACAGGCCTCATGATGGGATGTTCTTTGTCACTGTCACTCTCTTCCACATATCTATGTATGTGTATTTCTGGCCTATTATAGTGTGTTGTCCTTGGATATATATGTGTATTCCTATCCAGTGTGTGTGCAAAGCATGAGTGGTGTGTACTGAGGAATGTATTCACTAACTTATGCGACTGTCAGATATGTATGGCCACTGTTGTTGCCAGAAGTGTGCGAGCATGCCCAGTATGACTTTTCAGTATTTTGTTGTCTGACATGGCCTTCATTTCTCTAAGTGTGGGAGAATGCCTGATATGACCTTCTGTATTGAATGTGTGAATCCATTCCAGGTAGATTGTACTCCAGTGCAGACTTTTGTGTTCTACAACTACAGCTAGCAAACTGTTTCTGTGGGATATCTGTAGATTGGTTGACAATATGGGGTCAAAATGGGCAAAGGATAGTGGGTTACTGTAGGTAATTGTGTCTATGCTGCTTCTACTACACTGTCCTGGTGTTAGCAGAGATATTCAGACATATGTACTGCTTTACACTGTGATGTTTTATGTCATCAAGTACATTAAGGTATACATATGTGCCTGCAGTGATGTCCTGGGCAACACAGGGTGAATGCAGCTGTGTCCAGTATTGTGGTCAGCAGCCTACATATTCTTGCAGAATCATGCCATTCTGGAGGGGAAGCTGCAGACACATGCTGCTGGGTCTGTCTAAATGGTTCAGCACCTTGGTACAGTGGTGGCTGAGGATCTCATGCTTGTACATCCATCAACATGACAGTATGGCCATATCCTGCTGTGGCCATACCCCACAGCCGTACAGATTCACACAGGTTACCCAGAGACAGGGGTCATAATTCTGGGCATTACCCCTTCACATTGTGGTTTATGAGCAGGTTTGTAGCCACCCATTCTTGTGTTTGCAGCCAGGGATAGTATGTGCACATGGCTGAGTTTCGGACTTCACACACTCCATGCCCCCCATGCTGCTACCCCCCTCTATTATTCTATCCTCTTCTATACATTATGCAAACATTATTTGATATGTTCCCTATAGTTATCACCTCATCCCAGCAATAATTTGGTGTTGGTCCACAGTTCATGCAGTAGGACATGGTGGACATGTTACTGAGATTTGTTCACATGGCCTTGCATTTGGGTTCTGTGGACTGTGTTATGTTGTTATTTGGGAGTCCATGACATAACATACATTGGCAGTACGGGTGAGACACAGGCATTTGGCAGAGGACTGTAGGCCATTTGGTAGTGATGCAGGCCAGCTGTAGCAGGCTGTTGCATTCTGTCACTCCTACAGTCCCAGACTGCAATACACTATATTCCCCTGGGGTGACAGGGTAGGTGTGCAAGGTGTTCATGCCAATACTTTCTGTCATTATTGATCCAGTGGTGTGGATGCTGGCAGGGTGCTGCTCACAGCTAGGGACACACCTGCACAGGACACCTGGTCTGCATGCTGCATTCTTTAGCTATTGCCATACAGATGTGGGGGTCATGTTGTACCATTCCCAACAGCAGGGATAAGACCGGTGAGGTACCTGTGGGTGGTGGTGGGGTGAGTTGGGTGCATGTATGCTATGGACACTACTTGCATCTGTCACACAGATATGCATGGGGCATTCCACTTATGCTGGCTTGTGCAGGGACATCAGCTGTTTCTCAATACTTCATACCTATGACCTTAGTGGTCTGCCAGTGTTTGGCCAGATGACATTGGTATTCCCTACTACAAGCCCAAATAATGTGCTGCTAACCTGTATGTACAATTCCAAGGGTGTGTCCATTTGACAGTTACATATTATACATTATCTGTCTGGGGTACATCCCCCTGTGTACTGCTTGTGTGTCTGGGCCCACATTTATGCCATGTCCATCTTTCAGATGGTGACACATATTACTTCCAAACATTTACTATAACTTACTGCTGGAATGTGTTTTGCTGGGAAGCATTGTCTTTGGCACTGCAGTTGTGAGAACTTGGCCCTGTCATCGGCAGTACTGGAAAATGGCCACCAGGACAAACCTCACCATGCATACATACTGAACACTCTCACACAATATACAACACACACCAACCTAACACACAGTGCTGAATATTGTACACATGCTACAAGCTATCCTGCTACCTTGGCCAGCTCAGGTAATCTGGGCTCCACTGTTATTATGCCTACACATACATTTTACTACATTTCTACATAGGATTGGGGGGCACACCTGACTGTTACTACATTTCTACATAGGAGTGGGGGGCACACCTGACTGTTACTATATTTCTACATAGGATTGGTGGGGGTACACCTGACTGTTACTACATTTCTATATAGGACCGGGGGGGCACACTTGACTGTTACTACATTTCTACATAGGAGTGGGGGTGTACACCTGACTGTTACTACATTTCTACATAGGACTGGGGGGCACACCTGACTGTTATTACATTTCTACATAGGATTGGGGTGGAGGCACACCTGACTGTTACGACATATCTACATAGGATTGGGAGGGCACACCTGACTGTTACTACATTTCTACTTCGGATTGGGGGGGCACACCTGACTGTTACTACATTTCTACATAGGATTGGGGGGCACACCTGACTGTTACTACATTTCTACATAGGACTGAGGGGCACACCTGACTGTTACTACATATCTGCATAGGATTGGGGGGCACACCTGACACTTGTACACATTTGCTATGACTGTACTGGTATTTCAGGTACTCCATTTCATACTTTATTCTAACCTATCATTCTGACTAGAGGCATATCAGTGTACTACAGGTCTTAGGTTTGATTGACCTATATTTCAGTTTCTGACTTCTTACCCTTCAGAACTAACATCCCACTGCCTGACCTGTTGTAGTCTGTCTGTGTAGGTCTTGGGGGGTGTTCTCTATAGTCATCAATTAGAGGCCTTAGCACAGCCTTTGTTTGTGTTTGTCTATACCTGTCTTGCTGGGTATGTGAGCCTCCCTGACTGGCATGTGTGTGTCCTATGGACACACATGTGGCCCAGCACATTTCCTGCAGTGAGTTTTGTCACCTTGTCTAGTACGGGCTACTATGTTGACACCAGTATTTGTTACAGATCTCGTGCTGCCACTATAAGTGTCTACTATCTGCTGGCATCCCATTCAGCCACCCGATTCCCTTGCATGCTCACATCCGTACCATAGATGCAAGTATCAACACATACTACTTCATTCGGCAGTTGGTATGAAGAGTGACATACCTTGTGGCTGTGCCAGTATTGAGGATGGTGCTGGAGGGCTGACTATGTTGGATGCACATAGTACACTCCCCATAGATGGTTAAGCACAGGTAGTGTCATGTTTGGTGTCCATTTTACTGTATATTCGAGTCAGAGAGAGCTGTCATTCCCTGGGTTCCTACCATGTCAGTGTATGTGCCATGTGTTGCCTCTTTGCCATGACCTGGGCATACTGGGCACACCTTCTTCTGCCTACTGTGGCAGGCTCAGGTTGTTCCTCCTCCAAGTCACTCTGTGCCTATGCAGGCCTTGGCAATGGTGGGGGTCTGAGTGGCCCTGCCCCATGCTGTTCCTGCTGCAGCTGTTTCCGCAGGATCATATTGTGTAGCATGGCACATATAATGACAATTTGGGTACATGTAGCTGGTGAGTACTGCAAGGCTCCACTGGTTGTGCCCAGGCACCAGAACTGTGACTTGAGCATCCCAAACACACACTCTGTTATGATTCTGGTCAGTGTGTGTGCCGCATTATGGAGTTCTTGTTCAGGTGTGTGTGCATTTCTGATGGGTGTCATCAGCCACAGCTCCAGCATCCCCCACTAGGTGGCCATAAGGGATGTCCTCATTGGCAAATCTCTGGTACAGCTGCGTCAGATGCCAGATGTGGGAGTCATGATAGCTTCCAGGGCAGCCAGCACACACATTCATTATAATTCCCTGGGCATCACACACAACCTGGCAGTTGATGGAGGGGAAGCCCTTGCGATTGATGTAAACCCTACCCACTCACTGGGTGGTGCTTTGATGCATATGTGTGTGCAGTGTATAGCACCCACTACCTCAAGGTATTCTGCTATTTAGTAGAAGAGATGCATATTGCTGGCCAACACCTCACGGGTGATGTGGAAATATACGTGCTCACCGGCATATGCTGACATGGCATCCAGGAACTGGTGGAGTACCCTGGATGCTGATGCTTGTGAGATTCCCATGATATCCCCAGTTGACCTTTGGAAGGTACCTGTGGCTAGTATTCTTAGGCCTACACATACCTTGGTATCCACTGGGATGGGTTCCCCTCTGTTGGTTCTGTGTGTGAGGTGTGGCTAGCACAGCTCAACAATTTGCTGTAGGAGGTCCCTGTCCACCCTATAGTGCTCCACTATCTCAAGCTCATGTAGCCCCTGGTAGGTTACCCTGCATCTGTACACTCTTCTCCTCACTGTGGGTTGGTTGTCAGCATTCTCATCCTCACCACCTTCAGCCTCTTCCACATGTTGATTTATGATAGCTGCTGCAGTCCCTATCATTTTGTTGCTTTTGTTTGGTAAAATTTTCCCACTTCTGTACACCAGTGGTGTAGAGTTTGTGGGAAAAAACAGAGAGAAAGGTGTTTGCATACTTTATTGTGGTGTGCTGGGCTGGGCTGCTGCCTGTGTAATTGGCTGATTCTGATACATTTCACCTGCCAGCTATGCTAGTTCTCCTTGATTACCTTCCTACTACTGTTTTCCCTTCCCATTGCCTTCCTGTTTAAGCCCGGGGGCTCACCGTGCAAACACAGTGCTCAGATGTGCACAGAGCTGCTATTTTTTTCCTTTAAAACACAGTGCATGGCGTGCGCACCTGTTTAGGCAATGTAAAGAGTGCTAGGCAGCTTCAGACACACTCCCTTGCTTAGCTCTGCTAAGCTAAGGGCAAACCCGAGCCTCAGGGCTCCATTAAGCTTACAGTATGCCTGACACACCCGTCTATGATGTTAGCTAGCTCTTAGGCTTGCACCATGGTCTTCCTGCACTGACACGCTTGGGAGCAGGCTAGCTATGAGGGTGGATCTAGGATTCAGTATCATTCTCCTCATTTGCATAGGATTGCCTGCTAATGCCCAGTTACAAGTCCCACACTGAGCCTTCCCCCCCTAGCAACCACTGTTCACTGGCCATGTTGTCTTCTGCCTGCCATTCAGTCTAATGGCAAAATTGTGATTTTGGATAGAATGTTTATTTCAAGTTTTTTTTTTTTATTTTCGCTGCTGCCCTAAGCTTAAAAGCTGAAATCAGCTAAAAAAATATATATATTTTTTTGCAACTGTTTTCCATGCCACTGGCTATATATTTGGCCCTTGACATGGTTTCCATATAATATACACCCTTTATTTGTAGCTGTCATGGCTCTGTTTTATAGTTTGCAGAAATGTACTCGGTTACTAACCAAGTACATTTCTGCTGAGTACATTAGTCCTGCACGGCCGGCTGCCAGCTTCCTGGATCACAAATTCACCTAATTTGCATGGTTTTCACCTGCAAATGGAGTAATTTGCAGACAGGAACTGTGTCAATGCAGGAATAGTCAAGGAGCACTTGTGCATGTCCCAGGAGCTTATTCCTGGATCACATGGTGGCCATATTGCCTCCTATTGCCTCCAGCTGCTCCTGCACTGTTCCTGCATGCTGTGCAGAGCTTGCTGAATCCTGGGGAGTATCTCTCTCTCTCTCTCTCTCTCTCTATATATATATATATATATATAGATATATATATAGATATATATATATATACACACACACACACACACACACACACACACACACACACACACACACACACACACACACACACACACACACACACATATATATCTGTATGTACATATGGATTCACTTTAGGACATTGAGACCAAAATCTTGAAAATTCAAAACACTGAAAACTCAAAACATTGAATCCCATAACATTGAAAAAACATAGGAAACCAACATTTAATATACGCCAGTACAAGTACTTACAGAAACAAGTAAAAAACAAACCATTTTACAATTATGAAAATATAAGCAGGGGGCCAATCCCCCCTGCACCCCCACACCCACTGCTACTTAAATATATCAACTCCAAGATTGCACTACCCAGAACAAAATGGAAAACATACCATTCCATGCTTCATGACTGCCTGTTTAAATTGTAAAAATCTATCCTCAACCTTTTCTTAGAAACATTACTTCACTGTTAAAACATTACACATTACTATAGATCTCTCCGATACTTACTGGAGTTTCATAGGTAACCTCCATCATGTTCCCTTCATGCTTGATATATATTACAACATAAAACATCTTAGTGTAGTGTAGTACGATCTCGGAGTTGAAATATTTTTTAGCAGGGTTTGGGGGGGCACAGCCCCCCACATCGGGATGCAGGGTGGCTTGTCCCCCTGCTTATATTAGAAGACGTGTAATATGCTTTTTTTATTTCTTTCTGTATGTAGTTGTGCTGGAATATAGTACATGTTGCTTTCCTATGTTTTTTCAGTGTTCTGGGATCAATGCTTTGAGTTTTCAGTGTTTTGAATTTTCAAGATTTTAGTCTCAATGTTTTGAATTTCAATGATATGGGCATTCGATGTTCTAAAGTTATTCTATATATATATATATATATATATATATATATATATATATATATATATATATATATGCATTTCATGTCTTTGTTGCTTTGTTGCAGTGAATGATAACACTCCTTTCTTTGGCACATTCCACAGAGTCAACAAAACAGCTTCTGCACTTTTATGAAGAAGAGAGAATGCAAGTTCTCACTCACAGCTATATGTGATTTAACAGTTTGTTTATGGCCATTATGAGTGCCATAGTTAGAATGGGTTTCATGGAACTGCTACTTCATACCATCTCTTTTTGTAAATCATTACTTTTGTGAATCATGTACACTCATCTTACTAGATTTGTGACACCCTCCCTTATTTTCTCAAATATATTTCATGCAGAATAGCACTGCTTTCCAGTCACTGACATTTTCTCTGTATTATTTGGTTTCTTATCCCATCCTCTATTTATATAATACCTGGTGCCTACAAGTTAACTTGTACCCAGAGCTAAACCATCTGTCCATATTTCTACAGCTGACTACCCTAATCCTCACATTATTGCCTAGAATTTTAATCCTTATTGTTAAGATATAACTTCAATGTAAAATTTTACTCCCCTTTCAATCTAGCATTGTCTTATGAATAATAAAAGTAAAGGCCCCATGTTGTTAGAAGCAGCCAGATCCAAGCTAAACTGGCATGGAAGAACTGAAAGACTCCAGTCAGAATGAACAGAACAAATACTAAAGGGATTAGCTTGAGAGAAGGTTAGGGTTCATGTAGGATTGAACCATAGATTCTGTCTGAAAGTTCCAAAGTTGTCATACTAAGTACCTCCACGTCTTTGAAATAAGTTGTCTTGGGTCAGTATTCATTTAAAGAAGCTTTATTTGAATCAGTGCTTTTGCCTTTCAACTTCATTAAATTAGGAAAAATATGTTGTAAGACTGTCAGTGAACGAATGTTGTGCTGCAAGGCATGTATTCTGGGACTATCACTCACTGGTTGCTGTACTGCAAGGTGCATGTGCTGGGACTGTTACTTACTGGGTATTGTGATGCAAGGCCCCTACTCTGGGACTGTCACTGAATGATCATTGCGAAGCAATGTACATTCTGCGACTGCCATTGAATGGCTGTTGTGATTCAAGTTATATGTTATGAAACTGTCACTGATCATATGTTGTCATATTAGTTGCACATTCAGGAACTGTCACTGATCGATGTTGTCATATAAGGTACTTGTTCTGGGACTGTCACTGATAGGGTCCTGTAATGAAAGGCATATATTCTGGAACTGTACCTGAATGGGTTTTGTGAAGCAAGTCATATGTTCTGGAACTGTCACTGATCGGGTGTTACAATGCAAATGACATATTCTGGTACTATGTGGCAAATATTCTTCAGAAATTAAAATTTTGGTGGTGTGGCCAGGATGAAGAGGTAATAAAGGCAGAATTCATCAGCTCTGCTGTTCTTACCATATGTCTGACAGGAAATGTTAATTCTATGTTATCGTTTTTTTATTTTCATAAAGAGTTAATAAGTTAAACATCTCTTCGATAACATCTAAAAATTATTTAATTATTCCTATATTTTCCTGCCAAACTACTTGAAAGATCTATTTATATATTAACAAAATGAGTCACAACAAAACTAACTTTCAAGACACTTCATTAAAGAAGGAGCTTCAAGTAGTTTTAACTAATATCCAGAAGTTGTCTCTAGAAATTGATAAAATGAACAATAAGATAGACAGTTTCAAGGACAGATACACAAAGCAGATGGAATTGATTCACGAGTATCTTAACCAACAGAAAATACAAATTTCAGGAAAAGAAGCTTTGAATGATGTAGAAATTAAACTGTAGGAAGAATAAAACAACACTGAGTTTTTATTAAAACAGAATGCACTTTTGTTGAGCAAATTGGATGATCTGTAGAACAGATCTCTAAGAAATAATATCCGTATATTTGGAATGCCAGAAAAAATTGAAGGAAATAGCATGATAAACTTTTTAACTTCCTGGCTCCCTAACATCTTTGATCTGTCTGAAGCAATGTCATGTGCCATCAAGAGAGCACACAGATCTCTTAGCGTCTCCTTCTGATAAAAATACTACTCTATGATCTGTTATTGTTAGATTCTTTTCATCACATGACAAAGAATTAATTCCAAAAACAGCATGGTCAAAATCTTCCATCAAATGAGATGAAAAATAATAAGATTTGACAATGACTGTTCTTCCACAGTAATCTCAAAAATAAAAGGTTTCTTATCATTGATTAAGAACTCAAGAAAAAGCAGATTAAAATTTTCTTGCTTTTGCATGCTAGTTTAAAACTATTTCTTTCTGATGAGGCAACATTTTTGAGGACTTAGACTCTGCGTTATCTTTATAAAAGCAAAAACAAACAAAAAAAATAATAGAACAACCTGAAGAAATGGTTTGAAGTAGTAGTTCCTGGAAATGACTGGCTGAGATAAATGGCTGGAAAGTTAATGAAAAAGAAGAAATTAAAATAAAAGTGACTAATTAATTTATATTTATGAGTTTGCAGATTTCATATTTATTTCATAAAAAGTGTTTCTTTTATTTTACTTTAAACTTCTTTACCTCATGAAGAGAATCTGGAAGTCTACATTTTCAAGGTAACTTTATGATCTTTATTCTATTTAAACATTTGATTTTATATAACTTTATTTGCTTGTTTTCATATTAAATTTTAATGTTCAACAAGTCAAAGTCAGTATATATACCTTTACAACATACTGATAATTGGTTTAGCAAATATTTTGTTTTTCCTGGGTATAGATGGCTGACATTCTAATTAAGTTATACAGTCTGACTAGAAGATGGGGAGGGGCATCACAACTAATATTTTTTTTAACAATTTTTATTGATTTTCATAAAAACATGAAATTTCAACATCATTTAAACAATTTATATATAATACATGACTATAAATAACATAACTATATACAATGCTCATAACATTAATCTACTTTGTCTAATATTATTACACTTTTGTCTAATAACTTTTTAAGCTTCATCCAAGATAATTTCTTATAGGTTCATAGGTTCATAGGTAGGTACTAGGCTATCTGCCCAAAGGCATTTATAAGCCTAGCCAGAATGTGTTGGCTTTCACCGCCCCCTTAGATTAGTTCCCTGTGCCTCTGTCCAGCAGAGCCACTGAATTGATCCCAGGGGTAAACTTTCTGTTTACCATCCACTTGTCAAGGTTTCTTTTGAAGAGTGCTAGCGAGGAGCTCTGCCTAATGTAGATTGGAATCTTGTTCCAAAGCATGGGAAGTCTCTGTGACAGGAATCTATCCCTCCAGCATGTCCTATTTATTGTTGTGGTGAGGTTTAGATCCCTAGAGTGTGTGGCTCGAGGGGATAAGCTTTTCTTTAGGTGGGCCATGTTGATCAATTCTGGGTTGGATATGGCCTTGTATGTCAGGCAGAGATCACCTCTGAGTAGGCGGTATGCAACCGGGTACAGCTGGAGTTTCTTCAGTCGAGCTTCACAGGGCATCTGTTTGAGGCCAGTGATCCTCTTGGTGAGGTACTTCTGTGGTCTTTCCAGCTGTTGCAGGTGTCTTGTAAGATACATCCCAAATGGGGTGTTGTACTCTATGATGGGTCTGATGAGCGATGAGTAGAGGGGCACAATGACCTCTTTTTATCTGGATGCAAACCCTTTTGTGATAAGGTGTGCCATGTAGAAGGATTTTTTAACCACTTTGGCAATGTGATTATCAAAGGAGAGTTTACTATCTACTTGGGTCCCCAGATCCCTTATTACGTCTTCCGTATTTAGGGGACTACCACCTATGTGGTAGTTTGTGGGTACTTTGTGGGTACACAGGATTATGTGTTATCATTGATGTTCTTGAAGCAAGAGTTAGCAGTTCTCTATTACATACAACGTTGGCCAACAATATGAATTCAGAAAATGATATGACTTTTTTTACCTTTCCAGTTTGAAATGATGTTTTTCCTTGCTATTGCCAGCAGACACCAAAGAAGATGCACTTGTGTTGTTGGTATATATTCTGGTATTGGAGCATTAAACAACAACAGTGCATCTATAATTACACATTTATCTGTCCACAATGCCTTTGTAAAATCTCTAAATTCCTGCCAGAAAAGTGTAACTATTCTGCATTCAAGGAACATGTGCATCCAATCTGCACATAGGTTCTCATCACATCTCCAACAATTATGATTAGCCTTATTTGATATTGTAGCTATTTTCTGTGGATTGAAGTAACTTCTGTGTATGTATTTCCGTGTAAAAAATTTTCCAATAGGGGGATGATGTGTGTTTAATTGATTTAAGTATTAATAATTTATCATTTTCTGAAAAATTTAATTTATTTGTTTTCTCTATATGTTTTCATACAGAATCTTTGGGTTGTTTTAAGTTTGTTCTTAGTGTCTTGTATATCTTAGGTAGCAAAAATCCCATACTATAGCATGTTGAATTTAGCTCACATAAAAGCGAAATTATTTTGGGTTGCAATGAAATATTAATCACTTGGTTCTTTTTAAATTCATTTATTGGATGTTCTCTGTAGGTTTGAATGTTTAACCAATTGTTTTGATTTATGTTATATCTGGCTATAAGACTATTCATATCATGAATTTTATTTGTACCTAGGAATTGGTACCAATAAATTAGACCATTGCCTGTCATCTTCATTATTTTCTTCATATTAAAGGAATCTATACAAGTCTTTGTGAGTGTTATTGGAAACATTAGAATTGAAAAATGTCTTGCCATGTAATTTCTGTTTATTATTCTCTTAAAATTGTTTAATATATAATTAATACAATGTGGACGTTTCTCATTTTTATTTTCTTTATATACTAAGTCTTTTACTACTAAGAATGTTATTTTCTGTGATTATGTCATTGTTTATTGTTTCATCTCTATTGAATAGTAAAATATTTGTATGTAACTTTTTCCAGTTTGATATATATTTGCAGCTTAACCACTGACTTATAATGTAAATTATAACTGATTCAGTATATAACTCTTAATTTGGGAATGCGATTCTACCTTTTTCCCATTCTCTATAATGCCACTCATATCTTATTTTAGGCTTTTGTGGGAACCATAGAAATTTGATTAAAAGTGAGTTAAGTTGTTTTATTGTTTTTTTTAGGAGAGCTGATAATTATGGTTTGCATAAGAAACAGAAATGTTGGAAGGATGCACATTTTTATTAGTGTTAACTTCTCTTCCAAAGTAAAAAACATTTTATTCCATTTATTTAGGCATTCTTTAACTGTATGTATTAAATTCTTATAATT
Organism: Protopterus annectens; assembly: GCF_019279795.1. Lineage (NCBI taxonomy): Eukaryota > Metazoa > Chordata > Ceratodontiformes > Protopteridae > Protopterus > Protopterus annectens. Next base: position 948,996,016 of record NC_056744.1, read on the forward strand.
TATTTGTATGGTTTCTTTCCAACTTGGTTTTATGTATATTCCTAAGTATTTAAGATAATTATTTTCTCATCTAAAAGTACTGTAATTTCACCAATCCGCATTCATTTTTTTATTCAGTAATAACGTTTCAGTTTTATTGCTATTAACATTTAAACCTGAGATTTTCTCAAATTGTCCTATAGCTTCTGTAATATATTTTATTGAGGAATCTAGATTTCCTATAGTTAATATAATATTGTGCACAAATAATTGTATTTTGGAGTCATAATTTCAATTAACAACAAAACTACTTATGTTGCTGTTGTTTCTTATGAAATTTGCTAATGGTTCCACTGATAATGCAAATAGCAGAGGTGACAAAGGGCAACCTTGCTTAGTTCCTTTCAGTACTTGAATTTGTTGAGATAAAAAGGCTCCAATTTTAACACATGATAAGGAAATTTTGTATAAGCTGTTTATTAATTCTATGAAATCTGTAGAGAAGTTAAATGCTTCTAAAACTTTAAATAAGTATGACCAGGATAAAGAATCAAATGCCTTTTCTATATCTAAACTAATAATTGACAGTTCTTTTTTCCCTTTGTTTGCAACATCTATTAAAGTTAGAAGTCTGATAACATTGTCCTGAACTTTCCTATTCCGTATGAAACCTGTTTGATCATCTTCTATTATTTTAGGGATAAATTGGTTCAATCTTTTTGCAAGTATTGAGGTAAAAATTTTATAATCTATATTTAAATGTGATATAGGTCTATATGATGTTATTAATTTAGGGTCTTTACCTTGCTTTAGAATGGGGGAAATTATAGAATATTTCCATGATGGGAAGATTTTTTTATTTGTTCTGAGTTCCTCCAGGGCTGCTACTAGTATTTTAAGGTGTCTTCTGGGAGTATTTTATAGAATTCCCCTATAATTCCATCTGGTCCTGGGGCCTTGTTGTTTTTAAGATTTTGAATGCATTCTTTAATTTCTTTTAAGGATATTGGTTTGAGCAAATTGGAATTGTGTTCCTTTGTAACTTTTTTATTAACATTTTCGCTCAAAAAGTAGCTTCTAAGTGGGTTGTTATCAGGATCTATATTAGTGGTATTTACCCTTTCATAGTGTATTCTAAAAACCTTCAAAATTTCTTTAAGTTCTGTTACATGTCTTGGTTTATTTCTTGTATTATCTGTAATTTCTTTTATGTGATTAATGTTTGCTAAGTGCTTTGCTTTGACTGCCAGTCTATGTAAGTTTTTGGGGTTTGCTGAATAAGACTGAATTTTAAACTTCTCTAAGCTTATTGCCACTTTATGATTTACAGTTTCTGTATATTTTGCATTTAAGACTTTTAGTTCACAATTTATTTTTATATCTTTGGTATTTAAATTCTTTCATATTGTATCAATTTTTGATTGTATTTTTGTTAACTCATTATCCCATTGTTTTCTTTAATTTAGATGCCAATTTTTAATTTTACCATATAAATAAGATTTCAGTGAATCCCAAAGTATTGTTTTAGAAGTCTCATTATTGTCATTTATATCTAGAAATGATGTATCTCATTTTGAAGCCATTCTTTAAATCCAATAAGTGTAGTAATGTAAACAGGTAATCTTTGCCAGGTTATTAGGTCTTTAGGCATGATATTAGCCTTGAAGAATATGGCATTGTGATCTGATAGTGGACAGGAACCAATTAGAACTTCTTGTATTTTAGAAAATAGGTTATTAGTAACTAGTACTTTATCAATTGTTGTTTGTGTACCATACCTATATGAGTAATGAGTGTATTTTAATGACTGTGGTTCTTTTATATCATATATGTCCCTGAGACTTAATATGTCAATAATTTTTTTTTTTGGCTGCTGAGGACATTCTAAATTTATCATCTTTAGTGGTATCTTTTGCTGTGAGAAGACAATGAAAATCTCCTGTGTGTATTATTTCTCCTTTGGATTTAGTAGTTATTAACTCCAAGAGTTTATTTGCTGTTACAGCTCCAATATCAGGCATCCAGTATGTGTTTACTAAAGTTACATATCTCTTGTTTATTTCCAAAACTACCAGACATAACATGCCATTCTTATCTGAGTAAGTATCTATGACTTTAGGTATTGGTAATGTTTTTTCCATAGTATTATTGTGCCTCTTCTTTTGGTCTAGTAATGAGATTCCACAAGAACCATGTAACTATTGAAGGACATTATATTTAGGTCTTTACTAATGATATGTGTTTCTTATAAAAAGACTCTATCTATTTTATTCAATTTCAAATATTTAACTATACTTCCTCTTTTAATTGGATTATTAAGACCATTGACATTTAAAGACATACATTTATAAGAGAACATTTTCAATAATACAAATACCTCTATTAGATTTAGTTATGAGCAGGTACTTAAAAATGAATAAAATGAACATAACATATATAACTATATACAACTCTAAACATGGAAATTTAAATCCCTGGCTTGATGAACACATCAGCCTAGCCACCACCTCTAACAATCCTACGTCCAGTTAACCTTTATATAGATGCTTCTGCCCTTTATTGATTAAGTATACCGATAGTCATATTCAGTATTGCTACTACATTGTAATTAATACTAAAAATCATAACAACTCAAGACATTCAGTAGAATATATTATGAAAAAATAATTACATATAAGATATTACCATGAAATAAATACTCACACTTTGCATATAATTCTACATTAATATAGTATGACTGAATTTGTATATTCCGACATATGTGTATCTGATTCCAACAACAATGTGAAAACTATAGTATTTATTAAGAATTTTATTAAGAATGACAATATCTTTCTAATTATGTCTTAAATTATAAGTGGTAAATAAATATCCAACTCTAATTTACCATTCAAATAGGTGTTATATGTTATATAAGAGTTTTCATTGGTAATTAGATTTAAATATATTTTTCGTCTTTCCTTTATCTCCCATCTTCCCCCCATCTATACCCCCTTCTAAAAGTATAACCTGAATAAGTACTGATCAACTTATAGAACCCTTGAAAAAATTATAAGTACATAAAGTAAGAAGTCATAAGGATAGAACATATATGAATATTTCAACTAGTTAAATGATATTATCTACCTCATCAATCAAGAAATGTTAAATATATATTCCCTATGTGCAATACGTATTCTCTATTATGTATGCCATTTTCCTTGAAGTTTATAAGTCTTGTCTACTTTATGCCCATCTGTTATGTAAATCCCTGAAGGTGTCTTAGCTTTAACTAGATCTATTCTGGTCTGGCTAAATGAAAAAGACTATGTGGGAACTGTATTATGATGTTAGCATTTCAATTCACTAAGTATAAATACTTAAGTGTTAAGTACTCATTACCACCAATACTCCCTATACTAACCTGCATAGGTTTAAGAAATATGTGTCATCTGTGAATGTGCCAATGAGTGAAAAAGTCCGTAATGTTATTTGCCATACTGATAAAGGGGAAGGGATGATAGAGATTTACAGCATATGTTATGTATTATTTTTAAGGTAGCACAAACAGGGTTATGTGATGGTTATGTTTAATTCTGAGATGCTTGTTTTTGAGTTTATGTTAATGCATCAGGTGCATCTACTCATAAGCAGAGTTTAAAGCTTTATTTTATGTTTTCTAGTGTATTCTATACATATAATATCAAGTAACATATCTGATATCCCAAGGAGCTTTGTTTATTAATAGATCAGAACTGGCACTATTAGTGTGCCTGTTATAAACATTTTAAATTTTGTCTCATAAATGATATGCATGTGAAATAACTAAGTGCTGATAAACTATCTCATCTAACTGATCAAGAAACCTAATCGCTCATTTACCAGAATCTTCTTAAAAACAGCCTTCTCTTTAGGTGGCAAAGTGACTGTCATAAGGCATCTTTCTAGTACTTTTATCTCTAAACCAATTCCCATTGTTCAGCACATTAAATCTGCTTTCCTACTCTCATGTGATCACATGACCTTGTAAGTTAATGTTATTTCATATACATTGGTGATGTAGATTTATATCAGTGGTAACAAAAAAAAAAAATTGTAAAATGTGAAAGTTGGGATTTGAAGGGGCAACTTGTGAATTCATGGCACCACTTTTTTTTATCCTCAAGACCTGGAGATAGCGATGAATTTAGTAAGGTTGAAATGTATGATCTAACTATCTATTGCACTTAGTTATGTATCACAAGTTTTAATTCTTCATGGAAATAATCAGTCTAAGACTCTACCTTTTTCCATAGCACTGCGTTTTAGTAAAGGAACTAATAGTGTACTCCAGATTTGCTTGTGTTAACTAATGACTATATAGAAACAATCTGTCACAACAATCATATACCTAGATACACTTACTGGTTTCAGACTGGTTTATATGTTATCTATTGAAACGAAGTTTCGTTTTATCTTTCTGACTGTGAATTTTCCTGTTTAAATTGCTTTAATGTAGATTATGACTTTCGCAGCTGCATAGCTGATTTATTCCACCATTTTCTTCTGTCACAGATGATTCTTGCTGTGCGACCCTAGTTCAAATGTCAAATGCATCAAGGATTCAAATTCCCATGGTCATACGTTAACTTTGAAGAGCTGTAAAGGTATGTAATGCTCGAGCCCTGGTTCTTGTGAAGCTTTTTCTGCTTCCAAAGTCTACTCTGTTCTCGAGACATGTAAAATGTTTTAACTGGTGTAATTCTCTCTTTCATACCCTCGTGATTTATGAAAGCAGAAAACAATGCATGTAGAGAAAAAATAAACGAGTTAATACTGTTCTTTTTTTAAGAAGAAATAAAAAAACAGAAAAAAAAAACTACTATCTGTATTACAGGCTATGCATATTGCTTCTCTAGAAGGACCCTTCCCACCCCTGATGATTAGTATCATATTTCATTTAAAAGAAAGAAAACAGAAACATATGATGCTTCATTGCAGTTATTAAGGCACGAAGGAAAATCTCCTTAGTACACTGCATGCAAGCCCATAGTCTCCCCACCACCACCGAAGCTTACAGCAGTTCTATCTATACTGAGTTAGTACACCATATTTGTAACATTGTTTATAATTATGAAAGACGTTTACTCAATATGTTATTTATATTGAGCATTTTGTTAATTAGAAAATGCTACAGCGTACAGTCCTTCACATCTATAGTACATTTCTATGGATTTATATATTTATATTTATTTAGTTTGTCATATTAAAGGGTGTATGAGATATGAAAACCTAAGAAAAGGAAAAGGCGAAGAATAATAGGTAGGGTTACTTAATAACAGGAGTACGTCCGATGAGGGGAAGGAGGAGATCCCAAACATATAGATCTATATATATACAAGTTATAAGACTTTACCTCATAGTTTGTAGTGTTGATCTTGTTTTTGAGGAATTGTGTCCGCTTGGAATTGGAGATTTTATGCCTTACTTCCCTTTGAGTTTTTTAGTGACTGTCATTTATTGCTGTCTTGCCATTATTAGCTTGTCTCTTTAGGCTTGACATGGAGAGATCCACATCTTCTATTTGTCTAATAAATTATGCCTTTTGACAAAGTCTGTTGCTCCTTCAAGATTATTAAAGATTTTCTGGCCGTCTGGAAGAGTGATTTTTATCCTATCTGGGAAACGTAATTGAGCTTTTATATCAGCTTTTTTAAGGTCTTTAATGAGAGGAACACAGGCTTTTCTTTTTGCTATTGTTGCAGATGTATAGTCGTTATCAAATCTAATAGTTCTTCCATTGTCTTAAATAGGATTTCCTGACCAGGCAGTTCTTAACACTAGAACTTTATCCTGTGTTGACAAGAACTTCACTATGATAGATCTTGTTGAAGCTGAATTTCTTGATGTAGAAGGATTTGACAAAGACCTGTGAGCCCTCTCAATTCCATATGATAGGGGCTCAGGGAGATTTAGTATTTTAGGCAACCAGTTATTTAAAAACAGAACCATATTATTTCCTTCTGACTTTTCAAGAAGTCCATAAATTCTAATATTATTTCTCCTTGATCCTGACTCTAAGTCTTCCATTTTCTCGATTAATTAATTATTTTGCTTCAACAATAAATTAATTTAATTGCCATTCTCCATCTGTTTTCCTTCTATTTCATTTACAGATTCATTTATGCTTGTTATTTGATCTGAGTGCTTTGAAATAATTTCTTTCAATTCTTCAGTTTGCTTCTTACTTTCTGTTTTCATATTTTCCATGATGTTTTCTAAATTGTTCATTTTTGTGGAGAGGTCTTGCATACTTGTAATTATGGTTTGTAGTTCTTTTTTCATGAAGCTGTCTTGAGCTGATACTTTTGAATGTTGAAATTCTGACAGGTAATTTGTGAGAAAAATAATTGGAAATTTTAATTTTTTTCTTCAGCTCTTGATCCGCAGTAGTAGAAGGAATATTTATAGATAAAATTCTCCAATGTATTTAGGAAATTTCTGATTAAAACCTGTCAGAAATATACTTTATCGACAGAGCATCAGGAAGCTGCTGTTTTCACTCTGGCATCTTGGCCAAGCCCTCCCCATAATTAATATTTTCAGTGTCAGTCTAAATGCACATGACCTTATATAGTGTGGCTAAATGCAAAATGACTGGTGCAGTGTCAATACATGCTTGAGTTCAATAGACATAGCCTACATTTCTTTTCAGTAGCCTGGAAGTATATTTTCTGTGCTTATAGGTTTTAAATCTGCTGTAGAGCCATCCTGAATGCTTCCTTGGTTGAAGTGGTTGATCGAGCATATTGTGGGAGAGTGGGATATGAAGGTAAGCTCTGTAGTTTTGTCTTGGCTCTGCTAATCTGTTTTTTTTTTTTTTTACACAATATATTTGTGGCTCTTTAGTTTTCCAGCATTTTGTTTATGTGATAGGCTTCATGAGACAGTGTTGTTGCATTTCTGTTTTGTGAGGTCTTTCATTACCTGCAGAGGATATGCTTTGAAAATATGCTGATGGTGAAACTTGTTATGGAACACTGGTGCTTTGGGAAGTAAATGACCAATTATGTTGAAATGCTTTGAGCTGACATTGAAGTACATTTTCTATGGCAGAGTTACTGCAGTTTAATAGGTTTGGGATGAATTTGTTTTTGTGTGGGGTGTTATGCTCTGCTAGTTTATGTGTAATCCAACTGAGGTTATCTTTGGTTTTCATGGTTGATGAGTTTTGTTTGGGAGGAGAGTATCCAACAGGCTATAATAAGTTTGGATGGAGAAAATTGATTCTGTGTGGATTATGATGATATTGTTCAAGCCACTGTTCTATTGGTTGTAAAGCTCAAATGCTAAATTGTAATAGCACAAGCAAAAACTATCTCTGGATGAAGCTTCTTGTTTATTCTTGTGCATTTTTAACCTCATTTTCTCGCCATGTTCATAAGATTTCTGATATTACAGCTTCTTTAATATCCTCCACACAGATTGAGGTCTGTCTCGAAGAAAAATGAAATATACTGCAATACATAGGTTAGTAATAAGCCCTTGAGGAAAGCATCAGCCCTTATTCTGTGCCTGAGAATGTACATGTAGGTTCAGGGATGTGTGCTATCTGTACAAAAACATATATGGAGGACAGAGCTATGAGTTTAGATATATGTTTATGAATATGTGTACAGTATTCTGTGTATATTAGGGATTCTGTTTACACTTCTTTCAACATTGTGTTAACCAGAGAAATAGCAGAACACTGTAGTCATCCTATAAAAGCATTGCAGGGAACCCTGTTAGGGCACTGAGCAGAGCTGTGCTGCAACCACATGAGAAGGCAGCTTGAGCTTTCATTAAACATTTAGAGCTCAGCTAATTTATAATAATTAGCAGCATGATTCAGGACTAACTGGACTGGGCCACAGCCAAATAGTTCTCAGCTCTCTGAAAATAACTGAAACAAATTGACTCATGGCTATTAGCACAAAAACTGAGCGGGCTTTTTTGCTTAGTGTTGTATCAAGCGCTGGTTGAGTACTCATCTATAAGTCAGGAAGCTGTAAATATTGTCACAAAATAAACAAATCTCATTAACTGTGGTTGGTGACTGAATGACAATGATACTGAATGGCACATGTTGCCAGTTGTGGTATTAATACAGCTTTCATACTGGAAACTGAATCTGTTATGTACTGCAGTTAGGAGGGGTAAACATTCATCTTACTGTAAATTTGAAGGAGACGGAATATTTATTTGTAGCAGATGGAACAGAAATAATTCTTGTCATGATTATTTGTTAGTACTGTCATCACTGCCACTGTGTTCATATATTATAATCAATATAATTCAAAGTGGATCATGACATTAATATACTACATTCATGCTACTCGGCTCTTCCTTCATGGATTCTGGACGAGACCAAATCTAGTTGGGTAACAAGGATCCAAAATCACATTATTCTTTTTCACTTAAAAAGTTAACACGTTTTGCATCAAAATGCATTCTCTGAATAACAACTATAAATCTCTAATGTCTGTCATTACTGACTGACATTGATCCTCAGAGATTTACCAGGACAACTAAAAACATTGCAAGCATCTATAGATTTTTAAATAGAAACTACTTTTATGATTCTTAGGGATATGTTGATTAAAAATTATTGACTGAGAGGAAAATAGATAGACCTACTGAACAATAATTCAGCTGTTCACTCATTATTATTAATTATCTAGGACAAAGTTTTGAATGTATATCTCTGAGCAATGTACCTCTCAGCCATCCAGGTTTTCCCATATTTTTACCTCATATTTTTGGTCTGTTCCTTGTGAGGTTTGTGATTTTCTGGCAGATTACTGGGATGAACTGAGGATTAATGTCATTAACTGATAACATTCATTTAAGTTTCTGATCTCAAATATTTTGGAGAGTGTCTGTTGATGCAGACCCTGTTACTCTGACTGCTTTCTAGGTCTATGAGAGCAGTATTTCAAGAATATCCTTCTTTTTAGTCCTTTGTCCCCCCATTTTGTCAGAGCTTTCTTCAGATTTCAAGCTCTGGGAGGTTGAGAGGTAACCTCAGCAAAAACAACACTGATATGTTTAATATCTAGTGGCAGAGGCCAATACTTATATATCTGCATATCTTTATATTATATACACATGCTGTACATGGCATTCATGTATTAATATGTAAAAAAAAACTATACTCTTTCTGGCACTGATTACAGTTTAAATTTGGAAAATATACAGAAGTCTAGAATCTGTTTCAGTCTAAAACTGGCAGATAATGTATAGCTTAAAGGTGATAGAATATTGTTTTAAATATTGTTAAAATATTGTTCTGCACAATATTTCATAACAAATGTTTGAACATTTAAAAGACAAAATGATGACTTCCTTTGCTTTCTAATTTGTCATGTTAAGCATGTAAACGAACTGTGATTTCCTATGAAAAATATTGAGTATATGGGTATATTCTTTCTAAATATTCAAGCATATTTCATTATTTTATGTTACACCAACATATTTCTGAATTAACATAAGGAAGTAAGTTTAAACAAATATTCACTTGCTCATTCAGACTTGGTCATGATGATCAATACTTGCACTGTCATATATTTGGTTTCTGCTAATATATTCAATATGTTATTTGACAAAGCCTTTCAGAGACTACTTTGCCATAATCATTGGAAAGACCCTTGGAAGATTACTAATAAATCTTCTCTTTATGGCTTTTGAGACCTGGTATATTCATGAACATATATTAAGGCAAAACCTTCGGCTATGTTTTAGTTGAATTGCTAAAGAGAATAAATCTTTCTCTTATTTGTATTAGTCCTGCCAGTGAATTAGACCATTATATGAGTATACAAGTTTTTTTGTTTTTTTTTGTTTTTTTTTGTTTTTTTTTTTAGAGTCATATTATTGTATTTGGACCTGGAATCAATGAAAAAATCTTGGTTGAGTGGTTCTGATTACATTCAGTTGCATAGGTTTCATATAAGATATATTAATTAAATTTATTCTTATTTTGTTAATGTTATTTCCAAGTCTTTTGGATCTGATTAATTTATTCATTAATTTTATTTCACTGAACTTTATCATTAAATACAATTCTCAGGAAATATTGAATTTTATATATATGTGTGTGTATATATATATGTATATATATATATATATATATATAAACATTAGTTTTACCCTGAATCATGCAGTAGAACATTTTAGTGAACATTAGCAATAACTTGTTCAATTCATACAGATCTAGTTTAATATGATAGTTAATTTTATATATATATATATATATATATATATATATATATATATAAACATTCTTTAGATACATTTTTTAATTTTATTTTACTACAATGATATAGATATGGAATGGGGGGAGGTGAACTAATTCTGCTTCTTTTGTCAGATAGGATGACTTAGATAGAATCGCTATCTAAGTCTGGAGTTATATATTCAATGTAGGGTAGGATAGTTAGAATTCCATTATGTTGTATAGTTTTTGACAGATATTTTCTTTTTTTGGTGTCTACAGTCAAACGCTTCTTACATAACAGTACTATTTTGAAATCCATTATATTTTCCACAAGTTACAATCACTTTTCTAGTGGTTTACATATGTTGCCTCATTATATGATGCAGAAATCCTTATATAAAATATTGTTTATATTATAATAGATGACAAATTTAAACTGTATGTCAATCAATATTAATGGTTTGAATAATGTCTGGAAAAAGAGTTGTTTCTATAAATATTTCAAACTATTTTCACCTCAGGTTATATTTGTTTAAGAAATGCATCTGTTAACAAATGATATAGATAGACTTAATAATAAGCAATATACAGTAATAGCTAGTTCCCAATTTAATCAAAAAAGAAGAGGAGTAGCTATTTTGTGGAAAAAACTCTTTACTTAAACCACATATTTTAAGCACCTATAATGATGATAAAGGTATGTTTTGTCTTGTTAACCTACTAATTAACAGGAATATATAATTTTTAGTGAATCTATATTGGATTCCTGATTTAGGTGTCAAAACAGCCAAAATTCAACTAGATCAGGTTCTTCAGTATTCAAAGGGAACCCTCATCATAGCTTTTTACTTTGAAGGAAACTGTTTTGTGGTCTGACCTTATCAGAGAATACATTATATTAGGGAGTGTGCAGTGCTCTCCTATATTAGTGAGGACCATATCCAGTATGTTTTCACCTCTGGTTGACATATTGATAATCTGGTGCAGGTTGTTTATTTACAAAATCCAGAAGTCTCTGTGCCTGCATGTTTGATGTGATAAGATTCCCAGTTAATATTGGGGTAATTAAAGTCACCCATGAATATGGTAGTGGGTTAGATGATGAGTGCTTCCAGGAGGCATTAATACATGTTATGAGTTTTCTGAGTCATACATGGGGACCTATGGCTTACAAGGGAAATTGTATGGGATTTTTCCATTGGTGATTTGAACTGGAAAATGCCCAGATCATTGCCGTATTTGACCAGCCTCAAGATATAGTTACTTTTGATGTAAGTTGAGACACCTCCATCTTTATTCCCTGTCTGTGTAGTAGCTGGTCTAAATGTATGGAAGACAAAGTCTGTGTATTCTCCACTGCTTTAAATGTCTCATTGGCCACACAGATGTTAACATTCTCTAGAGTGAGGAGATCTTATAGAGAGTGGAGCTTCTTGTTTAGATTCCTAGCAATAAGCAGTACCATCTTTAATTTTTCTTGTTTTTTATTTTCTTTATCACAAGTACTTTCATTTGGCATTGCCTAAAAAAGGCACAATGGAGGAGAACAATGTTTTTGGTAGTATTCAAAAGCCTAGAGGGGAGATGTTTAGACCATCCCTAGCAAAGCAGTGTGGTCTGTTGATCATCTCCTTCCATGCTGACAAATATTTCACCCCCTTAGAATGACACCATAAACTAAGCCAATGATTTAAGTATGTCATCTTCTGTTTGTATTGTAACAGCATCCTTGGAGAAAGTAAAATGCTACTCAGTGCTAGGCTTATACCAGCCTGAGACACATATTCCTAGAGTTTCATAATGTCTCTCTTCATACAGTCTAGAGAGCTAGGTCTCAGGTCATTTATACCCAGATGGACTATGACTGAGTTATACTAGTACTTGTGGTCCAGTGATTTGAGAACATGTGTAATGTGGTGGGTCCTGGCTTGTGATATGTAACTAAATTTGACTTTGGCTTACTCAGCCTGGTGAGATGGCAATCAATGTTTTTCTCACAACTGAGTCTCCAATGACCAGAATGTTGGACTGTGTGGTGATTTTTGTCTTAAAAGTAGAGGCTTCATGAGATGTGGCTGTATGTGTTGTGGGTGTTGCTTTTAAAGAGTGCATTTGGAACTGCTGAAGGTATTTGTTTTGTGTACTTCATCTAGGAGGACTTTGGGATTTAGGAAGGTTACATTTATGTACCTCAGCATATGTAGGTCTATTTATCAGCTTTATGCTGTGTTTGATGGGTGCAGTGTGTAGGGTCTATATTAGATCACCGAACACTTAAAAAAACTGAACAGTGATTAATCGACCCTATGAAAGCGAAAACTTGCAATGTCTAACTGTCAGAACAACAATTTTTTTCCAAGGGAAAAAAATCGCTGTTCCAACAAAAAAATAAATAAATAAAAAACAAAACACTTTAAACATTACTAAAAGTTCTGGGCTTTGCCCCCCTCACCCCCCTACTTAAATATACCAACTCTGCGACTGAACTACAGTGCCAAAAACGACAAAGTAATGAAGTCGCCAAGCGAATTCCTTCCCAGGGAAAGAATTCACTTAAAAGCTGCTTCGATATTTTGCCATTTCAGTGTTTTAAGTTTGACCAAGATGCATTCGAAATAATGCATCTTCGGTCATCTAATAGGAACCCCAGTGGGTATACTATCGACAACCGGCTTGATATTAGAAGTCTTTTATGTGAAAGCTTTGCCTCCGGTGACATTGTGTAAATACATCACTCATACATTATCAATCTGTTCGAGAATTAGCTCATTGACAGCAAATATGAGGCAATTTCTACATTGCCTCAGGATGCCCATATCCACCAAGCTGGTAATGGAAACAATGAAAATTTCATAACCATAATAACAGGCCCATTTTTTACTGATTACATGGTTGTTCTGAGAATATAAAGTAATGTCAGGAGTATCTGGAGGCAGTGTTTGCCAGTGCACACTAGTTGCCTGTGTGTAACTAGGAATTGGTGAAATTTCTGGGGTGATTTTACAGGAAAAATGTTATTTCAAGGAGTCTGCATCTATACAGGGCACTGCTAAACACTTGAGGAGAAACTAAGTGCACCTTGATGATTTATGTAGGAAGATATTTTGAAGCTAGGTTAGACAGCAGCTAATCAAACAGTTCTTACTGAAAAGAAAAAAAAATTGCTTTGTCAAAATGATAAAAAGAGTGGATTTGCATGATTGGCTACTGCCTGGTTACTACTAGTGCAGGTCTCACCACCGCCTCATAGTGCTAGGATAGAATGCCCTTTGATTCTTCACTCACACAGAAACAATAGCACCAATCCCAAGAGGAAAAGCAGGCCACAGGCTCTTTTGTGATCAACAGTCTTGCCCCAGATTATACAGGGGTCTGCAGGCTTGTTGTAGCACTTTCCTGGTAGATGCCTTGAATAGCAACCAGACCAATCAGGAAGGATCCAAACCGATACTCACTGACAAATCAGAGACAGTCAGGAATCATGACCTCTGTTCCTTCCCTCACCAGGAGCAAATTATAAGTACAAATTCCAAGCTTGCGCCTATGAAGTAGTTATCAGGCTTTCTGAGGATCATCAGTCTGCAGGAAATAAGGTCCCTATGCTTCTTTTCTCACCTATCAGCAACACAGAAGTACAAATTTCAAGATGACTACTGAGAGGTAGAATGCAGGCTTTTCAGTAATTGGTGGTCTTGAATCTGATGTAGCAGACTTTAAAGATAATGTGTAAAATGGGTTGCTATCCTAATATTTGCAATGTGCTCTAAGCAGTTAGATATGAAAGAAAGAGTAACTCAGGCTTTAGCAATCTAAGAGGGGAGCCACTAATTTAAAATGAGAAAGATTGATTGGAAGGGGGTGGGCACTTAGTATTCTGGCTCTATAGAATACAGTGGGATGGACAATAAATTTAAATAGCTGAAAGGAAGTGATTTCACAAAATGATAATTTTATGCTTATTGACAATAGCCAGGGAAAGAGGGGAGGAAATAAAATATGTGTCAAATTAACATAAGAGGCAGGCAACTAGAGAGACAGAATTTCTGAGGGACTTGCAAGAGACACAGCTGTGGTCTTTTTCCTAGCTTAAATATGCCACATTAATGACAGAATGAGGTAATTCAGGGTATATTCTGGGTGCTTAGAAGGACAATGATGGCAAGCATCAAAGAAGTATGAATTTCTTGAACTCTAACTGTACCATGAGTTAGGAATTAGAATCCATTTTTATAGGTTCATAGGTTCATACTAGGCTATCTGCCCTAGGGCATTTATAAACCTAGCCAGAGTGTGTTTGGCTTTCACCACCCATTTTAAATTAATTTTGCTATGCCCTTTTTCGAGGATAGTATACTGTGCCTCTGTCTAACAGTGACACAGAAGTGATACCGGGAAACCTACAATCTCCCATCCACTCATCAAGATTACTCTTGAAGAGAGTCAATGAGGGACTCTGCCTAACCTGGACTGGGATTTTATTCCAGAGTGAAGGGAGCCTCTGGGTTATGAATCTGTCCCTCCAGCATGTCCTATTTATTTCAGTGCAGAGGTTCAAGTCTCTCGAGCGTGTAGCTCGATGGGATTTGAATTTTCTGAGGTGCAGCATGTCCATTAATTCCGGGTTGGACATGGCTTTATACATCAGGCACAGATCGCCTCTGAGCAGGTGGTATGCCACTGAGTAGAGCTGGAGTTTCTTTAACCAGGCAGCATATGGCATCTGTTTGAGCCCTTTGATCATCTTGGTGAGGTACTTTTGGGGTCTTTCCAGTTGCTGCAGGTGTCTGGTAAGGTACATCCCAAAAGGGGCATTGTACTCAATAATGGGCCTGATGAGGGATGAGTAAAGAGGCACGATGACCTCCCCTGATCTAGATGTGAATCCCTTCATGATTAGGTGGGCTATATAAAATGTTTTTCTGACCACTTTGGCCACGTGGTTGTCAAATGAGAGACTGCTATCAACTTGGGTCCCCAGGTCCCTAATTACTTCTTCCATACTTAATGGATTACCACTTATGTGGTAATTTGTGGGCACTTTGTTTTAGCAAAGGGGATGACTATAAACTTTTTGGTGTTTAGCTTGAGGCCATGGCTCTGGCACCAGTTGTCTGTTTCTATGAGGCCCTTTTGGAGGATGCTTGTGTCGGCTGGAGAGTCAATTATGGTGCCCAGTTTGCTGTCATCTGTGAACTTGGTCAGCCACAGTCCTTCCGTGTTGGCCTGTACCTCTGAGAAATATATACCAAACAAGAGAGGTCCCAGGACTGAGCCCTATGGGATGCCACTTGTAACTGGTTTGGAGTCTGACATGGCTCCAGCAATTCTAACCATGTGGGTTCTGTCCTTGAGCCAGTTTGCAACCCATCTAGTGACATAGGGGTTTATATTTAAGCTGGTGAGCTTATCTATAATGCTGAGTGGGGTATTGTATCGAAGGCTTTTGCGAGGTCCAGGTAGGCTGTGTGGACCACCTTCCCCTCGTCAATGGCCTTGGTGACTGTTTCAAAGAAATTGACCAGGTTTAAGAGGCAGGGTCTGCCCTTAACAAAGCTGAACTGGGTAGGATCCAGTGTCTGTAGATCCCCAATAACTTTATTTATAAGGTCCATGATGATCCTTTCCATAGCTTTGCAGACCAAGTTAGTCAGGCTTATGGGGCAATAGTTTCCAGAATCTGTTGAGGCACCACCTTTGTGCAGAGGGACCACCGTTGCTGTACACCACTCTTTGGGTACATATCCTCTAGTAAGGCTGAGACTAAACAGTAGTTTTATGTTTGGGTTTAGCTCTTCTTGGAGTTCATGTAGGATGCAGCCTGGGACACCGTCTGGTCCCATTGATGCTGTGTTTTTTGCTTTGGAGAGGGCGGCTCTTACCTGAGCATCTGAGATGTCAGGGGGGCAGCACTCTGCTGGGATAGATATTTGCCCTTTTGGTGGGGGGGGGGAGTTTGCACTGAACCTGTCAGCTAGGATGTTGGCAATGTCTGTGGGTTCGGTGTATTTTTTGTCATTTTGGACTAATTCTGAGCATATCTGGGAATTTCCACCCAGGTTCCTAACATAACTAAAGAAAGCCTTGTGATTATCCTTAGTGTTCTGTGCAATTTTTCTCGCGAAGCTGGCCTTAGACATTTTTATGAGTGCCCGTAGTTTTTTGCTAATACTGGTCAGAGATGCTTTCCATTTTTGGGATTTTGCTCTATCATGTAGTAGCTTCCTCCTTCTATTGTATAGTTTGTTTATGGCTGTGGTCCACCAGACAGGACGTCTGCCTTTGGAGGATTGGATCTTGGTTTTATTTGGGATTGCATGATCCATGCATTCCTGAAGTTGTTCGTAGAATGAGTTTAAAAATGATTCTGCGGTCTGGGCCATATTTTCCACAGGCCCAGGGGCTTTGAAGGATTCCACCTCAGTTTTGAGGAGTGTGAAATTTGCTTTAGAGAAGTTTTTCACTGTGGTTTTCTGGGTAGGATGTGGGGTCGGGATGTGAATATCCAGTGAGATTAGTTTATGGTCTGATCTTACCAGTGAGGGATACACTTCTGGTCTGGAGCATAGAGTCCCCATGTTGATGATGATAAGGTCCGGTATGTTTTCCCCTCTTGTGGGAGTGGTAACAAGTTGTTCCATAGCATTTGAGTTTATAAATTCTAGGAACCTTTGGGCTAGGGTGTTGGAGCTAGAGTAATGCTCCCAGTCTATGTTTGGGTAGTTGAAGTCGCCCAATATAATGGTGTTTGGAGAGACCTTCATATTTTCCAGTGTTCTCCGGAAGGCCGAGTGGAGTTCCTGGGTTTGGGAGGGTGGTCTGTAGCAGGCTATAAACTGGAAGGCAGTTTTACCCACTGTTAGCTGCACATGGATAGTCTCAGATCCTTCGTGCTGTGCCACCAACCTGGAGGTGTGGGTATCTTTGACGAATATTGATACTCCCCCTCCTTTTGTGGTTTGGTCCAAGTTTTGGGGCTGAAAAGCATGGTATGAGGTATAACCTGGTAGTGCTGGGATGCTCTCAGGAGCCTTGAACCAGGTTTCTGTTACTGCACGGATATCGATGTTCTCCATGCTAAGGAGAGTTATGAGTACATGCATCTTGAGGTTTAGACTTCTGGCATTGAGTAGCACTACTGTTAGTTTCTTATCCCTTGTGATACCTATGGAGGTGGGTTTGTCATTTGAGCCTTGCCTAAAAAAGGCACTATGGGGGTAGCAAGAGCCTTTGCCAATATCCAAAAGCCCAGGGGTGATAGGTGCAAGCCATTCCTAGCGAAGCATCGTGGCTTGTCGAGCATGTCATCCCAGGCTGACAGGCATTGGATCCCCTTTGAAAGACACCAATACTTAAGCCAATTGTTGAAATTGATCATCTTGTCTTCATATTGTGGCATCATTCTTGGTGAGGGTAAGATGCTACTCAAGGTCAGGGTCATACCGGCCTGTGCTACATGCTCAGAAAGCTCCTCTATGTCTCTTTTCATGTAGTCCAGGGAGGTACGTCTCAGGTCATTCACACCAGCATGGACAATGACTGAGTCATATTTGTACTTGCCTTGGAGTGACCTGAGTGCTTGTGTTATGTGGCAGATCCTAGTGCCCGACAGACAGCTCACCGTGACCTTCTCCTTGTTCAGCCTGGTGAGCGGGACTTCAGTGTGCCTGATGATAGAGTCACCTATTACAAGTGTATCAGGTGTGTTGTTTAGCCTTAAGGGCTGTGACTGTTCGGCACACTGGCTTTATGCGCTATGTATTGCACGTGTTTTGTTTTGGGGTAGCGGTTGCTTGGGTGTCTGCTTTGGAGGTCTCTGCTGCTTAGGCAGATTTTTATTTAGAACCTCCGAGTATGTTTTTGTGTGTTTATGTGTTTGGTTTGCTGTCGTGGTAGGTCTATGTGAGACTGGAATTGTAGTGAGTGTGGTTTCCTTTTCCTCCTGACTGGTTACGCCAGTACTGAGTTGAGAGAGCTTAGCCTCCAGTTTGGCTATATGGTTGCATCTCTCACATGTGTTGGAATTTGTTGGTAGGAGGAGAGGGTTGTCTGTACATAAGGCTGTTGTAACATTGCCTCAAGATTCCCAGATTCACCAGCTGGACCAGAGAGGAGACTGACAACTGACCTTTGGACATGCTAGAATAGTATTGGGAATTCCTTTATAATTGAAAAAAAAGGGCCAATGGGGAACAAGGTACTCAAGGGGAGTTTGTGAGGGTGTAGTGCTTTTAATTTTTTAGTGATAACTTATATAATTGCTTTAGTGAGCAAGTGCCAGGTAACTTAAATGCAATGTGCTACAGGTAACTTAAATGCAAAAATGACAAACAGTAACTTTCATTCAAGTGAAACAAGGAAATAAGTACAGTAAGCATTGCAGATATCACTAGGGATCCACAGAAGCTCTGAAAAGCCGCGTTTTAGGTGGAATTAGCGTTTCAGGGAAATAACAAGCAAACAAACAACAAGCATACAAACAAAGCTAGATTCAGCAGGCCTGGATCTAGTCTATGCTACAGCAAACAAGGTGTGCAGTCTTAGAAACTCAAAACATTTGGAGAAATTATAAAGAGGAGCCATGTGTCTGTAGACATAATACAAATGACAACGGGAACATATACACAAATATGTATATATATATAGATATATATATAAATAATTTAATGCAGTATCATACTTCAATGTACGAGAACATAACAAGAAGAAAGAATGTAAGCCTAAAACCACATAGGGTATAAGAATGAGAAAGGAAAGCTGTATGTAAATAAATGAAGACATTTGTTTAGGTTTTACTGAAGAACCCAAAAGAGAATGGAACAGCCTGATTGTGTAGGTTTCTAAGCTGACTGTGCCAAAAGACTGCAATTATTTCCATAAAATGAATGAAACATTCAGATTTGTTGCATGCCCATTGCCCAGCCTGGATGAGCTCATTGACAGACCAGGCAAAGCAAGGTCTGGGAGCATTCAATTTTTGACCAAGAGGTACTAGCTGTGTCTTCTTATGTTTGAACCTAACAAAAATAATGTATTCTCCACCCCTGAAGTTCTTTTTTCATTATATTGTACAGTTCTTTCGATGTCATAGATCTCTGGCCACTTTTCAGATGCTCATGGATAAAGTTCTTAAACCTCATGCTAGATATACCCCCAGATTCTGCAAGGCCTGCATGGCATGCAGGATTAGTGCAGGAGCGAAAGCAGGCAATATGTCTGCCATGCGATCCAGGAATAACCTGTAGGGCCATGCACGAGCGCTTCTGCAATAGTCCTGCATGGAATCAGCCCCTGTATGAAAATTACCCCATTTGCAGGAGAAATCCATGCAAATGAGGTGAATTTGTGATCCAGGAAGCTGGAAACTTGCTGTGTAGGACTAGTGTAATCTGTAGAAATGTACTTTGCTAGTAACAGAGTACATTTCTGCATATTCCAAAATGGAGCCATGACAGCTCCAAATAAATGGTGCATATCATTTACAAAGCATGCCAATGGCCAAATATAAGGCCATTGGCATGGAATACAGTTGGAAAAAAAAATAAATCAACTTTTTTTTTTTAGCTGATCTCGGCTGTTTAAGTGTAGGGCAGCGGCGCGCAAATGACATCAGGGGGAAAATAAAAAAATAAACCTAAAATAAGCATTCTACCTAGAATCACTATTCTGCCATTATAGTCAATGGAAGGCAGAAGACAACATGGCCAGTGAATAGTGGTTGCTAAGGGGGAAGGCTCAGTGTGAGACATATAACTATGCATTAGCAGGCAATCCTATGCAAATGAGGGGAATGATAGTGAATCCCAGATTTACCCTGCATGCTAGTCAGCACCCAACAGTGTAAGAGCAGGAATAGCTTGGTGCAAGCCTAGGAGTTAGCTGACATCATAGGGGGGTGTCGGGCATACTGTAAGTAGATTGGAGCCCTGTGGCTCAGGTTTGCTCCTAGCTTAGCACAGCTAGGCAAGGGTGTGTGTCTAAAGCTGCCTAGCACTCTTTACATTGCCTAAGCGGGTGTGCACGCCTCGCTCTAGGATTTAAAGAAAAAAAAAAGTAAACCAGAAAATAGCACCTCTGTGCACATTTGAGCACTGTGTTTGCGTGGTGCACCCCTGGGCTTAAACAGGAAGGCAATGGGAAGGGAAAACAGCAGTTGGAAGGTAATCAAGGAGAACTAGCATAGCTGGCAGGTGAAATGTATCAGAATCAGCCAATTACACAGGAAGTAGACCAGCAAAGCCCAGAACACTACTATAAACTATGCAAACACCTTCCCCTCTGGTTTTTCCCATACTCTGCACCACCGGTGTATACAAACGGGGAAGTTTTAACAAACAAAAAACAAAATGATAGGGGCTGCAATAGCTATCATACAATAACTTGTGGAAGAGGCTGAGGGCGGTGAGGATGGGAATGCTGTTGACCAACCTACAGTGAGAAGACAGAGAAGAGTGTACAGACCCAGGGTAACCTACCAGGGGCTACATGAGCTGGAGATAGGGCAGCGCTATAGGGTGGACAGAGACCTCCTAGAGCAAATTGTTGAGCTGTGCTGGCCACGCTTGACACACAGAACTAACAGAGGGGAACCCATCCTAGTAGATACCAAGGTATGTGTAGGCCTAAGAATACTAGCCACAGGTACCTTCCAAAGGCCAACTAGGGATATGATGGGGATCTCACAGGCATCAGCATCCAGGGTACTCCACCATTTCCTGGATGCCATGTCAGCCAATGCCGATGAGCACGTATATTTCCCTAACACCCGTGAGGCATTGGCCAGCAATATGCAACTGTTCCACCAAATAGCAGAATACCCTGCGGTAGTGGGTGCTATAGACTGCATGCACATATGCATCAAAGCACCACCCGGTGAGCAGTGTAGGGTCTACATCAACCACAAGGGCTTCCCCTCCATCAACTGCCAGGTCATGTGCGATGCCCAGGTCATAATAATGAATGTGTGTGCTGGCTGCCCTGGAAGCTATCACGATTCCCACATCTGGCATCTGATGCAGCTGTACCACATATTTGCCAATGGAGACATCCCTTACGGTCACCTAGTGGGGGATGCCATATATGCACTGGAGCCGTGGCTGATGACACTCATTAGAAATGCACACACACCTGAACAAGAACTCCATAATGAGGCACACGCACAGACCAGAAATATAATAGAGTGTGTGTTTGGGATGTTCAAGTCACGGTTCCAGTACCTGTACACATCCGGTGGAGCCTTGCAGTACTCATCAGCTACATGTACCAAGATTGTCATCATACGTGCCATATTACACAATATGGTCCTGCAGAAACAGCTGCAGCAGGAACAGCATGGGGCAGGCCCACATAGCCCCCCACCATTGCCAAGGCCTGCACAGGCACAGAGTGACTTGGAGGAGGAACAAGCTGAGCCTGCCCCAGTAGGCAGAAGGAGGCGTGCCCAGTATGCCCTGGCTTTGGCGAAGAGACAACTCATAGCACGTACACTGACACAGGAGGGACTCAGGGAATAACACCTCTCTCTGACTCTCACATACAGTAAAGGGGATGCCAAACATTACACTATGTGTGCTCAACCATGTGCAGGGAGTATGCTATGTGCATCTGACATAGGTAGCCCTGCAGCACCACCCTCAGTACTAGGACATCCACAAGGTAAGCCACTCAACCTACCAATTGCCGAATGGAGTAGACTGTG
The DNA here is from genome assembly GCF_019279795.1 of Protopterus annectens. Taxonomy (NCBI): domain Eukaryota; kingdom Metazoa; phylum Chordata; order Ceratodontiformes; family Protopteridae; genus Protopterus; species Protopterus annectens. The sequence continues at coordinate 949,017,906 of NC_056744.1, forward strand.
TTGTTACCTGTATCTATGGTATGGACTTGAGCATGCAAGGGAATTGGGTGGCTGAATGGTATGCCAGCAGAGAGTAGACACCTATAGTCACACCATGAGATCTGTAACAAATACTGGTGTCACCATAGTAGCCAATACTACACAGGGTGACAAAATCCACTGCAGGAAATGTGCTGGGCCACATGTGTGTCCATATGACTCACACATGCCAGTCAGGGAGGTTCACATACCCAACAACAGTCTCAGCCAACAGGACAGGTATTGACAAACCCAAACAAAGGCTGTACTATGGCCTCTGAATGATGCCTATGGGTAACACCCTCCCCCTAAGTCTACACAGACAGGCTACAGCAGGTGAGGCAGTGGGATGTTAGTTCTGAAGGGTAGGAAGTCACAAACTAATATGTAGGTCAATCAAGGCTAAAGTGTGTAGTACACTGATATGCCTCTAGTCCGCATGATAGGTTAGAATACAGAATGAAATGGAGTACCTGACATACCAGTAGTACAGTCATAGCAAATGTGTACAATTGTCAGGTGTGCTCCCCCATCCTAAACAGAAATGTAAAAACAGTCAGGTGTGCCCCCCAATCCTGTGTAGAAATGTAAAAACAGTCAGGTGTGCTCCCCCCTACTCCTGTGAAAAAATGTAGAAATAGTCAGGTGTGCCCTCCCAATCCTGTGTAGAAATGTAGAAACAGTCAGGTCTGCCCCTGCACAATCATATGTAGAAATGTGGAACAGTCAGGTGTGCCCCTTCCCTTAACCTAGCGTAGAAATGTAGTAACAGTCAGGTGTGCCCCCCTCCCATAATCCTGTGTAGGAATGTAGAAACAGTCAGGTGTGCTTCCCCCAACCCTACTTAGAAATGTAGTAATGGTCTGGTGTGCCCCCCCAATCCAATGTACACACGTTGTAACAGTCAGGTATGCCCCCCACAACCCTATGTAGAAATGTAATAACATGTATGTGAAGTATAATACCAGTGGAGCACAGATGCACAGAGGTGGCCAAGGTAGCAGGATAGGTTGTAGAATCTGCACAATATGCAGGTATGTGTGTGTTAGGTTGGTGTGTGTTTCATATTGTGTGAGAGTGGTCAGTAGGTATGCATGTTGAGGTAAGACCTGGTAGCCATTGCCCACTACTGCTGATGACATGGACAAGTCCTCACAACTGCAGTGCCAAAGACAATACCCACCAGTATAACACATGCTAGCAGTAAGCCATTGTAAATGTATGGTGGTAATATGTGCCACCATCTGAAAGACTGACATGGCATGGCTGTTGGGCTAGATATACAAGCAGTACACAGGGGAAAGTACCTCAGACATACAGTATATATTTTGTCACTGTGAAATGGATACACCCTTTCAATTGTACATACAGGTATGCATCACATTATCTGGTCCTGTAGTAGGGGATACTGGTGTTGTCTGCCCAAACACTTGGAGATCACAAAGGAGGTAGGACTGTTGATCATTTGGCAATATGGGGACAAAGTGTGCTGGGAATAGTGTGTACTGTAGATGATTGTATCTGGGCTGTTTCAGCTACATGGTACTGCTGTTAGCAGAGATATTCAGACATGTGTACTGTTATACACTGTGATGTTTTCTGTCTTCATGTACTGTCAGGTGGACATTACTGCTCACAGTGATGTCTTGGGGGAAACAGCTGATGTACCTGCACATGCAAGCATAACTAAAATGTCCAATGCATATCTGTGTGTCAGATGCAAGTAGTGTCCATAGCACACATGCACCCAGCTCATGCAAACACCATCCACAGGTACCTCTCTGGCTGTACCCCTGCTGTGGGGAATGGGTACAATATGACCCCACCTGTATATGGCAATAGCAAAATAATGCAGTATGCAGTGCAGGTGTCCCATGCAGGTGTGTCACTAGCTGTAGGTAGGACCCTGCCAGCATCCACACCACCTGATCAAGACTGATAGAAGGTATTGGCATGAACACCTAGCACACCTTCCCTGTCACCTCAGGGGAATATACTGTATAGTGGTCTGAGACTGTAGGACTGATAGAATGCAATGGCCTGCCACTTCTGGCCAGCATCAACACCTAATGGCTCACAGGCCTCTGCCAAGGGCCTGTGTCTCACATGTACTGCCAATGCATGTTATGTCATGGACACCCAAATAACAACACAACACACTCCACATAAGCCATATGCAAGGCCATGTGGACAAACCACAGTAACATGTCCACCATGTTCCACTGCATGAACTGTGGACCAACACCAACACACAGCTGTGATGGGGTGATAACCTTAGGGAAAGTATCAGAGAATGTATGCATAATGTAAGGAAGAGGATAGAATAATGGGGGGGGGCATGGGCAGCATGGAATGTGCAAAGTCCAACACAAAGCTGTGTGCACACACTATTCCCTGCTGTAAACACAGAAATGGGTGGCTACATACCTGCCCATATAGCAAAATAGGGGTAATGTCCTTACTCATGACCCCTGCCTCTGGGTAACCTGTGCAAATCTGTACAGCTGTGAGGTATTGCCATAGCGATATAAGGCCATACTGTCATGTTGATGGATGTAAATGTATGGGATCCTCTGCCAGCACTGTACCAAGGTGCTGAACTGGATACACAGACCCAGCAGCAAGTGTCTACAGCTCCTCCTCCAGGATGGCATAACCTACCATGAATATGTAGGCATCTGCACACAATACCGCACACAACTGCAGTCACCCCTATCCCCCAAGACATCACTGTGAGCAGTAATGTCCACCTGACAGTACATGAGGACAGAAAACATCACAGTGTATAACAGTACACATGTCTGAATATCTCTGCTAAAAGCAGTACCATGTAGCTGAAGCAGCACAGACACAATCATCTACAATACACCCTATTCCCAACACACTTTGTCCCCATATTGCCAAATGATCAACAGATACCCTCCAGAAACAGTTTGCTACCTGTAGGTGTACAACACAAAGGTATGCACTGGAGTACAAACTACCTGGAATCGATCCACACATTCAATACAGAAGGACATACTGGGCATGTTCACACACTTAGAGAAATGAAGGCAATGTCAGACAACAACATACTGAAAGGTCATACTGGGCATGCTCACATACTTGAACAAGTGAAGCCCATGTCTGCAAACAGTGGACCAGACATATCTGGCAGTTGCAGATGTTAGTGCAGACACTCTTCAGTATGTACCACTCATGCTTTACACACACACTGGATAGGAATACAGACATATATCCAAGAACAACACAATATAATAAACCAAAAGTAGACATACATAGATGCATGGAAGAGAGTGACTGTGACAAGGAGCCATCCATTAGGAGGCCTGTCCCACTCAGCACACAGCCAAATAGTTATAACCACATGAGGTTCAGATGTCACTCACTGTAGATATTAGCCACCAGAATCAGTCAGCATTATAGACTATGTGATGCAAGTGCTAACTGCGCAACATGACTGTACAAAGAAGTAGTCATCTAGCAGCTGTATACACATACTTGTGGAATATAACCCTGTGTGTGTCCACATGTGGTGTTTCAACCTCTAGATGAATGGCTTATGGCCCATGCACACACACTGCCCTCCCCATAGCCCTACTATGACAAGCCTGCTGAGGTCACCCACTTTGAAATACACCTTTGGGAAAGTTGTAGACCACTAATCTCCGTGGCACATCATATAACTGTGTACTCCTGCAGTGTGATGAAATAGGTAGGAGTTCTAATCCCAGGCATGGAAACTGTGTGTGTCTCTGTCTGTATAGAGAGCAATGCTTTTTAGGCTAGTCACATGGACTACAAATCAAATGCCCTACTTTGGCATGGCTGCTGATGTCATTCACTGTGGAATACACCTTTCAGAAAACTGCAGCCCAGTAATCTCTGTGACGCGTCCTCTAACTGTGTACTGCTGTAGTGTGATCAAATAGTTAGGCAGGAGTTCTAATCCCACACATAGGAACTGTGTGTGTGTGTGTGTCTCTGTCTTTGTAAAGAGCAATGCTTTTTAGGCTAGTCACACTCATTACAATTCAAATGCCCTACTTTGGCAAGGCTGCTGATGTCATCCACTTTGAAATACACCTTTGGGATCATTGCAGCTTAGTAATATCTGTGGTGCATCCTATAGCTGCATACTGCTGTAGTGTGATAAACTAGTTAAGTAGGAGTTCTAATCCCAGACATGGCAAGTGTGTGTGTGTGTGTGTGTGTGTGTGTGTGTGTGTGTGTGTGTGTGTGTGTGTGTGTGTGTGTGTGTGTGTGTGTTATGTGTGTGTCTGTCTGTGTAGAGAAAAATGCATTTTAGGCTAGTCACACTCAGTACAATTGAAATGCTGTACTTTGGCAAGGCTGCTGATGTAATTCACTGTGAAATGCACCTTTCAGAAAGCTGGAGTCCAGTAATCTCCATTGTGCGTCCTATAACTATGTACTGCTGTAGTGTGAAAAAAATAGGTAGGAGTTCTAATCCCAGAAATGGCAACTGGGTGTGTGTGTGTGTGTTTCTGCCTGTGTAGAGAGCAATGTTTCTTAGGCTAGTCACACTCATTACAATTCAAATGCCCTACTTTGACAAGGCTGCTATCATTCACTGTGAAATACACCTTTTGGAAAACTGAAGCCCAGTAATCTGTGTGGTGCATCCTATAACTGCATACTGCTGTAGTGTGATAAAGCAGTTAGGTAGGAGTTCTAATCCCAGACATGGCAAGTGCGTGCCTGTCTGTCTTTTACTCTGTAGAGAACAATGCTTTTTAGGCTAGTCAAACTCACTAGAATTCAAATGCCCTACTTTGTCAAAGCTGCTGAAGTCATTCACTGTGAAATACACCTTTCAGAAAGCTGCAGTCCTGTAGCCTCCGTGACATGTCCTATAACTGCATAGTGCTGTAGTGTGATAAAATAGTTATGTAGGAGTTCTAATCCAAGACATGGCAACTGTGTATGTGTGTCTCTGTCTGTGTAGAGAACAATGCCTTTTGGGCTAGTCACACTCACTACAATTCAAACACCCTACTTTGGCAAGGCTGCTGATGTCATTCACTGTGAAATACATCTTTGGGGAAGGAGTACCACAGTAATCCCCGTGGTGTGTCCTATAATAGCTTCATGCTGTAGTGTGATATAGAACTGTTGTAGGGGTTCTATTCCCACACATGGCAGTTGTGGATGTTTTGTGTGTGTTTCTATTGCTGTGTAGGGAGCAATGCACTTTAGGCTAGTCACATTCACTACAATTCAAATGCCCTACTTTGGCAATCCTGCTGAGGTTATTCTCTGTGAAATACACCTTTGCGGAAGAACATGCCAGTTATCTCTGTGGTGCATCCTATAACAGCTTCATGATGTAGTGTGATATAGAACTCTGGTAGGGGTTCTATTCCCACGCATGGCAGTTGTGGATGTTTTGTGTGTTTCTATGTCTGTGTAGAGAGCAATGCATTTTAGGCTAGTCATACTCACTGCAATTCAAATGCCCTACTTTTGCAATCCTGCTGATGTCATTCACTGTGAAATACACTTTTGGGGGAGGAATACTCCAATTGGCCCCGTGGTGCATCCTATAACAGCTTCATGCTGTAGTGTGATATAGAATTCTGGTACAGGTTCTATTCCCACACATAGCAGTTGTGGATGTTTTGTGTGTGTTTCTATGTCTGTGCAGGGAGCAATGCATTTTAGGCCAGTCACACTCACTACAATTCAAATGCCCTACTTTGGCAATCCTGCTGATGGCATTTGCTGTGAAATACACCTTTGGGGAAGGAGTACTCCAGTAATGTCTGTGGCGTATCCTATAACTGTGTAGTGCTGTAGTGTAATAAACTAGTTAGGTAGCAGTTCTAATCCCAGACATGACAGGTGTGTGTGTGTGTCTGTGTTTGTAATTTGTATCCTGTGTGGAGGTAGGTGTGAGTGTGTAACAACTGGACTCAATGTGCAGTGGGTTTTGCAAATTTCTTTTATGTTGGCCCTAGTATATATCACAATGTCCACCATACAGGGATAACAGATGTAAAATAGCTGAGAGGCTGGGGTGCAAATCCATACCCCTACATGTGACATTAAGGCCAGGTGAACAAAGTGACCAACCCTAGTATTACCCAGAGAATACTCTCAACCCATCTCTCATACACACACACACACACACACACACACACACACACACACACACACACACGCACACATGCACACATGCACACACGCACACACGCACACACGCACACACACACACACACACTTACCTAGGTGACAGCCGCTATATTGGTAGTAACCTGCATATTGCCCACTGATAGTAACCATGGTGTGATTGCAGTGGGTTACAGAGGGCATGGCACCCCCATCCATCAGTCCAATAGGCATGCACATGCCGACAATGCACCTTCCCCATGATCACCACTGGACACCTGCAACACCTGTGGTGTCATCAAATGTGACCCTCAAAGGACATACCATGCCTGACAAACATGCCCTGTATGGACAGATGCCACTGACACCAGAGAATACCGATATCATGCTATCAATGTAGGTGCACAGTCAATCTGCCATCCATTAACAGTTCCCACCACATGAGGCCAAGACTGGCACATCTAATGATAACAATCTGTGTACACAACACGGGCCAGACACCCCAGGTACAGTTCTACATGTCACTGTGCATGCATGTGGGAGGTGTGCACATCCCAGACACCATCCATGTCATGGACTAAGGAACACATACATGGCAAGCAATGCACAGCATTGGCCACACGTAATAGTTACCCAGGTGACTGGATTGTAATACATGACACACCTGTGTGGGCAAATCCAGACTCTACACCCCTGAGCCACAATGCAGACCATTGTCATGTGGCCTGATGCCAAGGTATACCCATCATCTAGCCTTGTGTTGCCGTCTGGCACAGTTGACCACTACACACCCATGAAGCAAAGCACCCATGCATGTCAGTAAAGGCACCCTGTGTCTGTGTTTGTGTTGTATGATCCGTATGACCACATTCACACTCACTACAATCCCCATTGGCTTACTGAAGCATGCTGTCTGATGTCAGACACCTCCACATACCCTTTGCCCATATAACCTCCGTATGACCCCTGTGGTACATGTGATACCTGCACAGTAATGTGATGGATTCCTGGCCCTGCCAAGTGTGTCAATGTGTGTGCGTCACTGTGAGAGTGTGGCTGTATTGACGCTGGCACCTGTTCATGCAGACAGGCAAGTGTACTACACCTACCATATAGCTACCATATCCCTGTTGCAGATGTCACTCACCATCACATATACATTTTGAGGGCTCCTCAACATGTAACCTATGTGGCACATCCAATAACAGCATAGACATGTAATAGGACAACACAGTCATCAGGGGTTTGATAAACTGTACTGGTAGGTGTGTGACACAAACATTCTTAAGTTTTACTCTCCCGCCCCTCCCTGACTTTTCTTTGCCTCTGTCTGCTTCTCTCACTCCCTCTCTGGTGGATGTGAAGACTTACACCTGCTTTGCTTAGGCAGCAGCATGTGTATTTTAAGTGATGCTCATGATCAGCTGATGGCCTCTGCATGAACTGCAGCTCTCTTCTAGCTGATTGCATGTGGAACAGCTGTGGTAACATTCCTATTGCCAATTGCATGGAAACACACTCCAATATCTAGGAACATCATGTTGGTGTTGGGCCTTTACATTCACTTTGAGCAGGAACTCAATCTGTTGTTTGGCAAACAGCATCTCAGATGGATTGGAGATTTACCTCTAACAACATACACTGTGGAAACAGGGCAACACACAGTAGGGGGATGTGCCTGACTGGACTACAGACTATAAGTGCTGCTATACTGCATTTGAAGTAATGTTGGTTTAACAGGGTGTGTCTGGATATGGCTGTCCTACATGTTTTAATACCTGCCATGTCAGTGCTATGTTTATGAGGAACCCCCATCTGTAGGGTCATCTGCAGACTGGGCAGTGTATGGTGCCTTTTGATTCATGTGTTACCCACAGAGCACCTATCTGTGAACTGCAGAAGGAAGTGTGAGGATTGCAGTCTGTAGATGGTGACAGCCATGTGAGTTACTGACTTCATATCCCTAATAGGACATATGTTGCAACAAACCCTGTTACAACAGTAAATGTATGAGGTTATCACAGCAACATGTCAATATTGGCCCTGTGTATGTTCCTAAAGCCACAACTCTGTTAACCTTTGCATATATGTCATGCAGTAAGAGGTGCATATGTGCTGTACACCATAATTAGTGACATCATATCTGATAACAAGTCAGTGAGATAGTCTGCTACATATGTTATGTATAGTAGGGGTTATATTTTATGACATAACCGGGACATCCTGTGGTTGTGTGTACAGTACTGAGGTCTGTGTACTTATGGTGATTATCAGCAGTGTGTGTGTATTGTTAATATGTACTTTGTCCTGTGTACAGACTGTAGTAGATGTCATTGTTCTGGGTCCTGTTCTATCTGATGTTACATGCTGCTCCACTGTATGTTACCCTATCTGCTTACATGTTTGTAGGGCCATACACACACATGTCCCATACCACAGACAGCCATCGGATCACACTGTGTAGTGCCCAGTATATGTAGGGTTAGTGTGTGAGTGGCACATATGAGGATGGTGTTGAATAGATAGTCCATATACTGTAATATTATGCTAGCTTACCATATGTGGCTGTGCCTGTGTTCCCATTGGTTGTGGTTATGCACTTTTCACACAGGTGTATCATACTCTGTTCTGTGACATGCCTGTAGAGCCTGCTATATATGCTGGTACATGTGCATTCCCTTATAGGAAATGTAGGACAGGGTTGAGCCAGTCTGCCTGTAGCCTGCACAGTGCTTTGTTACATGCCTAGCATCTTAGTGTACTTACCTAGTGAGATGTCATGTCCAGATACTTGCCAGATGGACTGCTGCTGGGCCACCATGACAGTCATGTATGTCAGACAGAGCAGTTGGATGCTGTACAGATGTATGTCAATATAAAATGGGTAGTGCAAGGCTATGGCACCTCTGTACCACTGGTTATGTGTCAGGATGGACAGGGGTGTGTGAATGTATAACCTATGGGGGCAAATGTATGCCAGTAGGTACGTGTTATACCCTAACACCCACATTGTCAGGCTTGGTCCACGTGTTGCACTAAGGGGTTCTGTGTATACCTCTGGACTGTCCAGGGTGTGTCAGACTGTCCACATATACTGGACAATATCTCTGCTGTATTTCACAAGAGCATTACATTGCTAGCAGTGGTACTGTACTATGATGTCCTTAGGATGTCTGTCATTAGCCAATGGTGCACATGTTAAAAGCAGATGTGACCTCCCACACACTTCATGTCTGTGAAGACAATCCCTATTACAGTAGCAATAGTCTACAAATATACCTGCAATACATACCTGACATCCCCTTGCACTACAAAGTTGGGACTATAAGGGCTCAGGTAGGGCTCCACTCCATGTTCAGGACATATGGTGAGCATATATGTATATATAATTCTCCTGATATCTATAAAGATATATACACATGTACATATCGACATACATAGATGGATATGTATATGTACATAGATATACATATAAACACTCAGATATATGCATATACAGAACAATATATGTCTACACATATACAGATAGAGATACATATGCACATATATGTATGGATATCTACATATATATTGACAATAGTAGGTATATCAGAATAGATATGTATGCACATATATTTATAGATATCTACATATATACCAACATAACTATGGGAATTTGGCAATCTTCTGGTATTGAGATGGGCATACCTATGCAGCCATATATATATATATATATATATATATATATATATATATATATATATATATATATACACACACACATATACGTATATCTATATATACATATATCTAGATATACACACACATATATATATATATATATATATATATATATATGTACATACGAAGAGATGTACACATGGCCATATATATGCTACACTATACAGATGTGTATACAGTCATATGTATGGGTATACATGTGTATGTACATGTAGACATATATAGACCTATTATATGTATACAACTATATTCCTGTTATGAGTAAACCTCATGGTTGTTTATACCCTCCCAGATTTATCTCACCGTATGTATCTGCTATGTGTACATTATGATAAAACAACATATGTGATGCAACAGTCATATTAATAACAAGGACTACACAATTAAGGAACTAAAGGCAATTGTTCAATACTACTCAATATGTGTATTGACAGCTATATTGGTAAAACTACAGCTGTCTTCACAGTGGTCATAGTGTAGTGGTTAGGTGTTGTGACTTCAGTGTACAGGGTCATGAGTTCAAGACCTGCAAGGGCTGTTCATTTTGTTGCTGGGCAGAACAAGGGTTGTCGGATACAGAGTAGTTAAGGCAGTTTTGAGCAGCTTTAAACATGTTTGCGTGGGTTTGCACAAAGCTATGCAGTGCTAAGCTATGGGTAAATGTACAGGCGCTTACACAGTATAGGCTTCACTTACCAGTGCGCAAATCTGCTCAGCTGTTATATTGTAGCAATGTTGATACTTGCTAAGCATGGCTTATCCCTGGTAACCCGGTCACACCACCCAGTCTGATAATCTGTAATAAGTATATGTAATGCCATGTACAATACATGTGCCTTTGTGCTGTCATTACAGTTGCAAGGGGTGTGAGTGTAATGTGTGGGACACAGACATTTATGAGGCCTGTACAGCACTGTTATCCATGTGAATGTGCTACATACAAATGTAGTAGCCCAGGGTACGTGCTGCCACACTGGCATGTAGTGTATCATGGCAGTACTACTGTTAATAGTGCTAACCCAGGCAAGAGCAGAGTGCCAAATGTAGTCCTGACAACATGCTCACCTGCAGGCATAGCTGGACACTGAGGCCTCCCTGTTGTACCCGTGGTGTGTGAGCTGTGTCACAGTATATACTCCTTACTGGGTAATGATCCATCATGTGGAATGTAACTGTAGACTACCTTCTGCACAGCACATGTTAGTGAGGGCTTCCAATATGTAGTTATGGCATACATATTGTTGTCAGACGTCTATCTGTCAACACACTCATGCTACTGCATAGCTACTTGCCAAGCTGATGACTGTCAGTCCCTGTACAGATGTGCAGATGGCAGGTATCCAGCTAGGATATATACAGACAATCTAAGCTTTATTGACACTGACATGTCTGCCCCACTGTGTAATAACTGGCACATATAGAAGATGTCACCCTATATGCACCACATGCCACGGGTACCTCCACTACACTACCACAGTCAACAGAATATGCTTGGGTACAGGTATCCATAACAGACACTAACCATGTGTTGTAATGCATGTTGCATACATGTCAACTTGATCACCACAGTGGACATGTGCAGGAGGTACCTGGAGGATTGGCTGATGCATGTCATCCTCACCCTGAGAGTCACCACAGTAGTGTTGGTCGATAGATTGCCTGCTGCCAACTGGCAGGTGGCAGGATAGCACTGTACACACAACCCCTATACAACCCATATTCCCTTGGACAATAGCTAGGTACACAGCTATGACCACCTTCAGCAATGCACCCCTGTATTGACACATGCGTACGTGTACATAACTGAGTATAGCAGTGTCTGTGTGTTAGCACACCGGTAATTGGGATTTCCATGAGGGCCTTCACAACCAGTGCAACACCTATTGCCATAGTCAGTTGTGGCTGCTGCTGTATGGGACATTAGATGTACCCTGTTAAGCTCCACCCCATACTGGCTACATGAGCCTTGCAGTACCAGTACAAAAGTGTTTTATGACTGGGTTGATAGGCATGAGATACCCATTGTGTTCTGGCATGTGTGTGTAGTTGTGCATGTCTGTATATCTGTAGGGTGCAGCATTTCGAGGTAACATACTCCTATTATAATACCCATTGCTACACAGTAATACAGATAGTGTTGTTGCTGCCCACAGGTGAGGCATGACAATGCAACACCCTACTATGCGTGTGGCATATGCATTAGATGCATATCCCTATAGTACCACTGTTGGAGTAAACTATGGGTTGTATCGCAGTCACAGCCAATGTGTGATGGTGGGTATGTCAGAGTGGCATCATGGGTTTCAGGGAGTACAATATCCACTGGGGGATGTGGGTGCTGTGTACACTGTCATTACACCAAGATACACCCGGTATATGTCCCATGTACCACATTATGGTTACTACTGTCACCATCAGTCATACAGGTAACTGATGCCACAATCCAAGCCAGTTATGCATGTGCTGTGTGCAGCCTACATGTAACACATTGGACACTTGGTCAAGTTAGTTAGCTGTGATAGGCCCTAATATCTTGCATGTGTGTCTGCCTGTTATGTGTCTGTTAATGTGTATATGATGGTATGTCACATTATGTATTTTCCATATACACCCATTACTTCCCCCATTAGCATACTGTACATGTCTGGGGATGTTCTACATGTAACATGTAACCTGGGACACACCTCACCCTAAATGCTAAGTGGTGTGTGCAATGTAAGCCACACACTACAGTATCATTGCATAGCTCACCTCAGGTTTCATGCCCACTGAGTGGCGCAGAGCTACAGTTATCCCACTCCACAAGGTGGATCCACCTTGGATCCCGGAAACTACCGTCACATCAGTCTGACGAGCCTTATCTGCAAGGCCATGGAGCGTATTTTCATGGAGCTTATAAACAAAGACATTGGCGACCTTCAAACAATGGACCCCACCCAGTTTGGGTTCGTGAAGGGCTGATCTTGTCTCCTGAACCTGACTGACTTCTTTGAATCAGTCTCCAGAGCCATGGACAAGGGTAAGGTGGTCCACACAGCCTATCTAGACCTTGCCAAGGCCTTTGACACCATCCCCCACTATGGAATCATAGATAAACTTACTAGGCTGGGCATTAATCCCTATGTCACCCAATGGGTTGCTAACTGGCTTACTGATAGAACCCACACTGTAAAAGTAGCTGACTCCAAATCCAGCTCCAGACAAGTGACAAGTGGAGTTCCTCAGGGTTCAGTCCTGAGACCACTCTTGTTTGGCATCTACTTCTCTGAAGTACAGGACAACACTTAGGGACTCTGGCTAACAAAGTTCGCAGATGACTGCAAACTGGGAGCCATTATTGAATCCCCAAATAATATGGATATTCTACAAAAGGGCCTTACAGAAACAGATGCTTGGTGCCAGAGCCATGGGCTCAAGCTAAATGCCAAGAAATGTATAGTTATTCCCTTTGGGAAAAAACATGTACCCATGAATTACCATATAGGTGGCAGTACACTAAACACCGAAAGTGTGATAAGAGACTTAGAGACACAGACTTAGGGACACAGGTGGACAGTGGTCTCAACTTCGATAACCACATTGCCACAACAGTCAGGAAATCCTTCTATGTGGCACACCTCATCACTGAGGGCTTTCATCCAGAAGAAAGGAGGTCTTTGTCCCACTGTACTCATCCCTCATTAGATCCATTATAGACTGCAACACCCTGTTTGGTATGTACCTCTCAAGACATCTGCAACAACTGGAAAGGCCACAGAAATACCTCACTAAAAGAATCACAGGCCTAAAGCAGATGCCCTAAGCTGACTGCCTTAAAAAACTCCAGCTATACTCTGTCACATATCGTCTACTCAGAGGCGATCTCTGCTTAACATACAAGGCCATGTCAAACCCAGAGCTGTTGGACATGCTACTCTTAAAGAAATCCCAATCCCTCAGTGCCTCATGCTCCAGGGATCTAAACCTTGTCATCACAATAAACAAAACATGCTGGAGGGATAGTTTCCTGACCCAGAGACTCCCCAGACTCTGGAATAGATTGTCCATACATGTCAAGCAGAGTGCCTCTTTAGCCCTCTTCAAAAGGAACCCTGATGATTGGATGGGAGAAAGGAAACACACCCTGGGGATCACATCAGTCGCCCTGCTAGACAGGGGTCCAGGGAAGTAAATATTGTGGGAAGAAAAAGCTCTCAAGTGTGGGCCTATCCTCTTTATGGCCAGAGGTGTGCCTATTATGTTTTGTCTGTCCACCACACAGGTCTTGTGTCAGATATTTCACTGGCAGTGTCTGTGTTGAGTGCTATTAGTACATGGCTACATCCATTTCTAACTTCACATTCCTGACTAAGGGTATGTTGCAGACTATTCTAAAACACCGGTGACTTGCTTAGTGTATGACAACAGTTTTCCATATATGGGCCTGTGTTCCAGCCATTGTCCTTCAACTACATACCAGGCTGTGCACATATGACATGCTGTCATAGGTTGTTCTGTAGTGGGCTGTGAGTATTTTATGCTGCCATTCCTGCCCATCAGTCCACTGCTGATGTGTCCACTACATATATGGTGGGGTCGGGGCCATATATCTGTGGCCTTCACGTACACAATACATATGTGCCCTTATGCACTCCAGTGGCCACTGTATGTCACAGTGGTATATGGCCCTGTATTATTGAGTCTAGGCGGGGATGCACCATAATTAGTCTAGGCTGTTACAACATGTGGGAGTATCAGGGGTAAACTGCCTTAAGGTATCTGGATGCACATTACCATACATTCCACCTTGGGTAAATGCAGGCCTACTGCCTCCTGCCATGCAGACTGTTCTGTTTGTCAGTGTGCTTGTGATGGTGTCATTTATACCTTGTTATGTAACAGTTACATCCCATTGTGTCAACTGAGGTCTTTACCCCCTAGGGATTGTGTACAGAGTGCGGATAGAGGCTGCTGAACTATACATCTGCATTACTTACTGTTGATTGTTTGGTATCCTGTGGCCCAGTCTGTCTTTACTATTGTACTACTTGAAGGCTGCGGCCCAGCAGCAACATTTGTAATACTAGTGTATTAGTACAACTTTTTCACAGTTGCATCACTCTGTTTATATAGATGACTTTGTCTAAACAGCCATGTGACATGGCATATACAACTGTAATAGTACACAAATAAAGCTTTCCCATGTATGCAGACCTGTGTGTGGTGTTATATTCTTTAATCTCTCTGTGAGTATATGTTGCAGGCAACAATTGCCATTTGTATGGGTGGCTCATACAGTGTCCAGTTGATAAGGTGGTAACTGTATGCTTAGTGGCTGTTCCATATTGTGTGTACCTTCTACATATGTATCTTACTATACATATCTCTGTGTGTGTATGTACAGTTACATATATGTATATATATATATATATATATATATCTGTATATATGCATTTGCATGTATGTGTCTGTGTATATGTATCCTAGGGATACATTCCCTATGCGAGCCAGACTGTACTGCATGATATGTTACTAATACTAGCCTGACATCATACAGGTGGGATGGAGTACTGTTAACATCTTGTGCCCATATCTTGTCAGGTCCTAGTTATGGGATAAAGTTGGTAGTGTATTGCAGGGCAGACGTGTTTGGCTGTGGGGGTACCTATTCATACAAAATGTTGTTTGGGGCCTCTCAACCCCATTACCAGTGCATGTGGATGTATATGTTTTTGTTATGTTCCCATTGTTATCTACAGATGTATGTCTCCGTATATACCTATACACACACACATTTATATATATATATATATATATATATATATATATATATATATATATATACATATATAGATATATATATATATATATATATATATATATATATATATATATATATAGATGTAGACATATATATCTATAGATGTATGCATATGTATGTATATATGTTTATATATATATATATATATATATATATATATATATATATATATATATATATATATATATATATCTACATATATAGATATGTTATATATGTTTAGATATTAATATATATATATATATATATATATATATATATATATATATATATATACACACACACATGTACATCTGCATGTTGGAATACATTCCCTGTACTGTTGAATGATTGGGCTGGATGATATGTTTGTGACAACATCATGATTATGAATATCTGATATGGTCTAGTAGTAAATCACTTTGGCTATGGTATGCAGAGTCTTGGGTTCAAGCTTTGCCGAGGCTGTTTATTTTGTTGATGGGCAGAATAAGGGGCGTTGGATACAGAGTGATTAAGGCACTTTTAAGCAGTTGTAAGTGGGTTTGTGCAGGTTTGCACAGAGGTAAGCACTGCTAACTTCCAGTTACAGTTTCTTATACCGATTTAGCTTCTCAGTTGCTTAAACTGTGTAGGCATTGCTTACCCCCATGCAGATGGGCTTAAACCCCCTTACTGCTGCTTAAAAGTGCTTACTCCCGCTTACCCCTGCACTAATTTCGTTAAAAGAAAAGCAAAAAGGGTTGATAGAAAAGTGGTGAAAAGGGGCCACAAAGAGGGAAAGACAGTAGTGGAAATAGCTAGAGATGTCCAGAAATGGTGTAGGGAAGGTCCATAGCTGCCCATTTCTTCTACAGCAATAGCTGTTCATATACACTGCATTTGGAGGTAGATTTGAACACTCAAAGCCCTGAGCGAGTGGTGAGGACAACAATAATATGCTGTAATGCCAGTTAGACCAGATTACATGTGTCCAGTAGACATGTGTGTGAAATGGACAGCTATGTATGGGGCGAGACTTTTTTGGGGTACAGATTGCCCTTTTTTTTTTTCAGGTGAGAGTGGGATGTTGGGGAGGGATAGTAGGTATATTTGGGGAGGTAGATTAGGTAGGTTAATAGACAAGAGAAACAAGATGCATACAGGGGCAGTATATGACACAAGTGAGGGGTACACACCTTGATGGGGAGGGGTGTTTGGAAATCGGAAGCCCATGAGTCCCCTAGTGGAAACCGTGGGACTGAGATCCCCATGCACAGGCAGTCACCACTGCACCTTCACAGCCCTGATGATGGCTGTGCTGGAGGTTGACTCGCAGAGCCAGGCTGACCCTCTAGTTGTGACAAATGGCCTTAGAGATGGTGTAGCAGATCTCTGATCTCCCTGCGGAGCTCGTTACACACCACTACCCGGACCTGGTGATGGGTGACATGTTCCAGTCCACGCCTACTCCCGGGGGAGGTGAGCCCCATCCCCTGAGGCGGTTCCACCTGAAGGTGGTGCAGGACCAACAGATGGAAGGTCCCGGGTTGGGCCCCACACAAGCTGGTGCCCGGTGCCATGGCCAGCTGAGGTGGGACAGGTGGGTCCATTGGGACCGGCCTTCCCAAACGTGCTATAGTGTTTAGATTTTATCATCATATGTGGGTTAGTAATTGTCAATACATTCCAGGGTTAGGTATAACAGCATGCATAGATATTCCCATTAACCCAGACATTAGATATGGAACAGTTGCATAGCAAACAGAACACATGCATATATGGGACCACAGTGCTTATAACAACAGCATTCAGGTGCATTGATGGCACCATGCCACCAATGTTGGAATAATTCAATATAGCACATGCATGGAAACAAATTTAAATATATATCAACCAATATGACATAATCAGAAGAGTGGAGTCATTACATACCAGTTGAGGTGGATATGTAGTTTATTGTTGGAGATATGGTGGGGGGGGGATGTCAATTAACAACTAGTATAGTCCTCTAGTTCACATTACTTTCCTAGTCAGTGCTGTTATCTGTACCTTACAAGTATTACTACACTACCCTATAACCTTAGTTTGGACAGTGATATGGCTGTCCAAATCGTTATACATGAACTGGTTTAACCTGAAGTATACAACTCTTACCTGGTATACCTGTGGAGGGAATGTTTGTTAACACTAACTAACTGTTTCTATACATACTCCAGGATTATGGGTTGATGTGCACATAGCTATACAACTTTTTCTGCACAGACTCTGGCCATGTCTTGACCACATGCAGGTGTACCTGGACATATCTAGACTATTGCGCTATTTAACCTTTAGTGACTTACCACTCAAATATACATGCTTTCTTAGTCAGCTATATTATGTAGCACAGTGTGGGTGACAGTGATCAGTTATACTTCATTACTCAGAGCAACTGCAACACTCACAATTCCATACAATATCAGAGTAAACAGCACCAGTACAGGGTATCAAGGTTTTTATTTCTCGGCACAATGATGGTATCCGATGTACCTGTGGGATCAATGTTTGTTAGCACTACCTGAATGTTGCCACACAAAGTTCCAGATTACAAATTAGTATTATGCACATACATCTCACTCTGTTACTGTAAACACTCTGGTCACAGCATGACAACATGGGGGTGTAGATAGGACCTACTTGGCTTATTAATCTCATAACCATTTTGGGAGTTTCTAGGGTGACAGGTTTGTTCTCATAGATGTGTGACAATCAGTTGTATTCCCTGTTTGCTGACTAAGCATCTGGGATCATCCGACAGACTTTCCAGGGGGACAGGGTGACAGGCAGCAGATATAGGCCTGTATACTGGACATTCTGGTCTTATCTGTGTAGGTATGAGGTATGATTCTGCATGCAGCCTACTTCCACTCCCAGGATTCAGACCATGGCTGTGTCTCCTACAACTTAAACACTGTCCATCAGAGTTGTGTGCGCTATATAGATATTGCTGTATATCTCCTATCTGCTTTCTGTCTTATAATTCACCTGTGGTTTTGCATTCTAAACTTGAATTACAACACTCTTATGCAGGATTTCCTAGACAGTTATATTTTGTAGGACAGTGTGGACAACAGGGATGAATAATACCTTATTATTCAGAGCAACTGTGTCAGTCACAATGCCATATAATACCAAAGTAAACAGTACCAGTACAGGGTATCATTCTTGTATTTCTGGGCACAGTGTTGGTATCTGACAGACCTGTGGGAAAAACATTTGTTAGCACTACCTGAATGTTGCCAAACACAGTACCAGATTCCATATTACTATTATGCATATACATCTCGCTCTGTTACTGTACACACTCTGGTCACAGCTTGGCAACATGAGGGTGTAAGTGGCTTCTTACTCTCATAAGGTTTTGAGGAGTTGCTAGTGTGCCAGCTTTGTTCTTATAGATGTGTGTCAATCAGTTGTATTTCATGTTTGCTGCCTATACATCTGGGATCATCCCACTGATTTTCCAGGGGGACAGGTTGACAGGCAACAGATATGGGCCACTTTACTGGACATTCTGTACGGTTGTGGGGTATGATTCTGTATGCAGACTACTACCATTGCCATGATTCGAACCATGGCTGTGTGTGCTAAAATTACAATTCACGTCTCAGTTGCACATGCTATTCCGGTTTTATTGTCTGCCTTTTTCCTGTTTTTGTCTATGTGTCTCTCAGTTGTACTAAATGGCCTCTAGGGATTACAGCAGTCATATACAGGCATTCCTATACATTCTATTTATGATGCAGTGTGGGTAACAATGCTTAATACAACAGCACTATTACATGATTGCAAATCTTCATTACTATATGCTACCAGAGTATACATATGCAGTCCAGCAGTTAGACCTTTATTGTCAGGCTATTATGCTTTTATTTACATACAAACTATATGAGACTCTTCCTGCCATATTGTCTGGTGTATGCAGTACTTGCCTTAAACAATACAGGTTTTATACATGCAATTAATGTACTTATACTTTTAGATTTATTTCCTATGACAGTACATGCAAGAGTATTACTGAACTGCCTCGCATCACAACCTCTTCAGGTGACTTCCATGGGCCTCCTGGTTCACGGCCCACTCACTTGCAGCTGTGGAGAACATAAGAGGAATATTTAGCCATACCTATCCATGATATACTTGAGCTAGCAATTATTACACACATAGTGGAGTGATACTTTCACAGAGCTGGGACATCCCCTGCTGTTCTAGCCTCTTGGATCTGCTGTTCCAAGAGGTCTCCCTTATGCTGCTTCAGGTCAGCATAGTAATACCTGACCTGCTCACCAGTTCAGGGTATGCCAGTGGCATTGATGAGGTCACGGGTGAGATGGTCACAGGCTTCCGTCTTAAATTAAGATTCCTGGTATTGGCCATGTAGCAGTCTCTGCTCATGGCCTTCGACAAGGAGTCCTGCCATGACTCTGGACTCCTTGATGCACCAGCGCTGTGCCCGAAAGTGCACTCCCTCTACCCTTCCTGAGATGGTGCCTGCAAGGGGAAGCTACAACTGGTTATGAAATATATTCCCTCCTGTTGGGTTTAAGTAGGGCCAATTTCCCATACTTTACCGTGACTGGATGGTTTTGAAAAGGCTAGGCTATGGGCAAACCTGCTTACCTAAGGTTGACATTGTTTAAAGGGGCAATACACTGGGCACATTGAGTTAGCTGGCCTACACTGCTTATACCTCCTAAGCTGGCCTGTGCAATGCTTAGCATTGCTTACATTAGACTTTGCATTATATTTTCTTTCTGGCATTGATTTCCTATTCATTACATCTTATATATATGCCTGGTATCCATGATTCATGTGTACGTACACTGTATGGGGTCCTTGTGTTTTATTGGGGACTTCATCACTCTCTTACAATTACACCTCACATCTGGGCTTACTACTGTACTCCAGTTCACATATTTATGTCATGTAGTGTGTTATAGAACATATGACTGTATACTGTTTCCTTTCACATCTTCAGTTTAATTTTACTATAGTGAGGACTTGTTTGATGATAACTTATTCTTCTGTACTGCTGTGCTGACTTGGTGGTTAACTACTGTGACTATAGTATGAAGGGTCCTGGGTATAAGACCTGCAAAGGCTGTTTCTTTTGTTGCTGGGCAGAACAAGGGCCGTTGGATACAGAGTAATTCAGGGACTTTTGAGCAGTTGTAAGCGGGTTTGCATGGGTTTGCAAGGGGGTAAGTAATGCTACCCTCCGGTTACTTATGCTTACAGGGAGTTAGCTTCAAAATTGCTTAACCTCTGTGCGCATTGCTTACTCCCATGCAAAAGGGTTTAAACACACTTACTAGTGCTTAAATATGCTTACTACTGCTTATTGGTGCTTACACCTGCTTACTAGTCCTTACTCCCGGTTACAACTGCACTGATTTAGACAGTAATATCTAATGGTTCTTGGAAAGGTGGGGGATTTGGAAGCTGTATGGCGTTGTCATTTATTACACATTGTACCTTCCATTTGTATCATGATTCCTGTGTACATATGCTGTATGGGGCACATGTGCTTATCTAGGGACTTTGCAACATTATGACACTGACACCTTATGTGCATTTAATGCAGTACTCCAGTTCACCATTATATGTTATTTAGTAGGTTATACAGCAAAAAAATATTCATAAACTGATTTCACATGAAAAGTGTTGTAGTGGGAATCGAAACGGGAAAGCTTACTCATAAGGCAAATGCTCTGCCCACTACACTATTGCTATACTACTTTATTTGCATATATCTTCCTTGTTATCCTCTTCCGCCATTTAAGCTGCATTAACTGTAGCTAAGCGATGGGCACAGCCGCGCACCTACGGTTAGCTTTAATTGGTTTCATAAAAAATAAAATGGTTTGTTTATTTCATATGTATTTACTATTGCTGTTGTACACATGGGGGAATGATGCTGGGGATATGCAGTCACCTATGAGCAGTCTCACTCATTCATTTGGCTTTTCTGCTGTTCTTCATTGCGGAGGACATAAATATTCTGAGAGTTCTGCTCTCAGACATGCACCCTGCACTTGTAGATGCTCTGTGTAAGATTAGGAGCTCAGGAAACGGGCCTTCATTAATATGCATGGCGCTCTGCCGACCTGCTCCTAAATGGCCACTTCCATGCAGGACTAAACTAGTTTTGCATTGAAAAATACTAAATCGGGGTATAGTTGCATACATTGACAATGCAGTAGTTTTTTCAAACACTTGAAGTCACATTTGCAGAGTACAAGACTTGCAGGGCATACTATTAATGCTACTAAAGTAAATCTTGTATGATCAGAGCTGTGTGATTGGAGAGGGCTTATACCCCAAATATACAAACTAGAAGCTGTCAAGAAATACTCTATACCCATTAGAGTATTGACAACTGAAATCATTTTAGGCTTAGCTGCCCTAATAAAGCAAGTTCATATCCAAGTTTGCTACCATAGCTTATCCAGTGATAGACCTTACAAAACGTAAGACCCTCATTAAAATAATATGGACCACAGCAGCAGATAAGATTCTTAAATAACTGAAAATGTTTTCTGTACAGAATTAGTCTTATTTGCCTTGAATTTGTTAACCATTTGCAGTGCATACCACCAATGCCTCCAAGGTTGAATTAGGAGTTGTGTTATCTCAGGAAGTAAGTGATGAAGATTAAGGCCAAAACAAGACACTGTGCCACAGAGTGACAATGTTTCTTTATTGAGTGTTCACTAACTTCCCTACAATATTCCTTCTTAGGATGCAGCTTAACCCTGGAAAATAACCATGCATCCCTGAAAAAGTTATACAAGCAAATGGACATCGGTGCCAAATTCTGGAAGGGAACTTTTTCTTTGTAGCCTTTAATTTTAAGTATAGTCCCACAACAAAAGTACACATATGAATATTTTTTTTGGTTCCAGTTAGGATAGAATGTAGTGCTCTATTCTGTGAACTGAGTTATTACCTCACAACAAATGTTTCATTTGTCTGAAAGTAGTCATATGCTACATATTATATTAGTATTATCTTGTATTATTCAGTCAGTTTTTGCACATGCTATGTAATAGAATGAGCAAAGCTTGCAACAGCTAGAGAAAGGTAAATATATTTAAAAAATACCTTCTGCGGTATTGTTAAAGTGAAGAGTTGTTGCTTAGATAGACAGAAAGAAAGACAGACATATTTGCCATTTGTGAAGAGAAGATTTGCAAGACCAAGAATGGAGACTCTTCCGAATACCATAACCAGAATATGTGGAACTTGTTGAGTACTAGAAACTTTGGATTTACCTGTCAAGTACCAGCTTACCTGTGGAATACCAGAAGATTACCTGTGGATTTTCCATATACATATGTATATATATATGTATATATATATATATATATATATATATATATATATATATATATATATATACATATACATGTTATATCTATACTTGAATTTTATAGGTAGCTTATTCAAACTGCGGCATCAAGAAAACATAACACCAATAGCTTTTAGGCTTCTGAGAGATTTTAAAAACTAAATTGAACTTTAGGTGACTTGAATTATGTTGTTCTGTTTATAATATGAAAATAACTTTGAATTGACCCAATCACCTTACTAATAAACACAAACTATAAGAAGGATTCTCTGGTGTATTAAATATGTTTTATCAGAAGTCATGTTTATACTGAGGATGTTTTGCTCATATCTTTATCTTTATTTTATAATTTTATGGCTGAAATGCAATTAAAAAACTCATAGATGTCACTCTTGCAGTGTCATGGGTAGTCTAGTTGTCTCTGGACATGAGATCAATTAACTTAATGCTAGGCATGAATCTGTGGTAACCTATCCAATCACTAAGGTTGGCTTTGAAGATGTAGAGGAAAATACATTGCTTGCTATGATTAGGGAGTCTTTCGTTAGGAGGAGAATTTGCTTGTGAGAAGTCTACCACAACTGGTATTATTAATCTTAAAATGATGGTTACATCCTAGGAACTGATGTTTGGATGTTTGTGATTATTGAAAGTGTAGATGCTAAATATTAAGCATTTAGTACCTCTTTGCAGCTGTGACAATGTGTGCTATTGCCATCTATGGCGGGAGAAGTAGGGCAGTGGATGTGTAACATATGCCAGCACAGCTAGCTGCTATTTTGTAAATAATCATATGCTATTTGTATATCAAACTGATTTGTACAGGTGTTTGTATCAAAAATGTATTTGTAAAGTTGCTTGTGTTAAAAATGTACCAACAGTGTGTCCTAACTGTATTGTAACTGTATTAAATATATATGCTAACAGAGGATACTGGAAGGAAGAGGTTATTCTCAATTCACCTGACTTTGGAAAAATAGTAAGAAATGAAATTACTGGGCCTAGGCCATAAAGATGTTATCTCACAGTTTTGAATGAAGTGAAAGAAGCAATGTCTGTAAGAAGTATAGTTTATTAGCTCCTGTACGGAGAATGGAAGTGTTTATGGTTTTATGACTTCCAGGAGCTGCAGCAGATCTTAGCAAGGCTGTGTGTGTGTGTGTGTGTGTGTGTGTGTGTGTGTGTGTGTGTGTGTGTGTGTGTGTGTGTGTATTACTGACACATAGGTGCTAAAGCAATCCTGACAGTTTCCAGCAATGGGAGGTTGCATAGGAACCAGTAGTCAGATGACCAGATGTATGTGATGTCATTTTGTAATCTAAGACAAAAATAATGTGTTAATACTAGTTAAGACTGAAGTCTCATGGCAGTCTATTTTTGGAACCTGACATTCAAGGATCAGTCACCTACTTCATCTTGCCTAGATCTAGTAAGTGACCAGAGAATAGTAACTGTTGAGATCAGTCAGGAAAATTTAGTGAAAGTAGTTAAGTATTGTTTTACTTGCCCTGTTCTGTGTTCTTGTCCAAAGTCAAAGTCAAAGTAAATTTATTGTCAAACCGATCAACACAGAGGAAAAAGTGTGTCACTGCACAAAATTTCTATTCTCAGGCTTGTACCATACGAATTATAATTTACAGAAGGAAGATTAATAACAATTTAAAAATACTAAAAATAGAAATCAAAATAAGATACTAAAAATAATTACAATAAAAATAGATAATAATTTGAAAGTTTTTACAGCAGAAACAAAAACAATACAACAGGAACAGACTTACCACATAGGCGGTAATCCATTAAGTACGGAGGAAGTAATTAGGGACCTGGGAACCCAAGTTGATAGTAATCTCTCCTTTGACAGCCACGTTGCCAAAGTGGTTAGAAAGTCCTTCTATATAGCCCACCTAATCATGAAAGGATTCACATCTAGATCAAGGGAGGTCATTGCGCCCCTTTACTCATCACTCATCCGGCCCATAATTGAATACAATGCCCTGTTTGGGATGTACCTTACTCAACACCTGCAGCAACTGGAAAGACCCCAAAAGTACCTCACCAAGAGGATCAAGGGTCTCAAACAGATGACCTATGCTGCCAAGTTAAAGAAAATCCAGCTCTACTCAGTTGCATACCGCCTACTTAGAGGCAATCTGTGCCTGACATATAAAGCCATGTCCAACCCAGAATTAATGGACATGCTCCACCTCAAAAAATCTAAATCCACTAGAGCTATGCGTTCAAGGGACTTGAACCTCAACACAGAAATTAATAGGACATGCTAGAGAGACAGATTTGTAACCCAGAGGCTCCCAGCACTCTGGAATAGAATCCCAGTCCATATCAGCAGAACCCCTTACTAACTCTCTTCAAGAGAAATCTTGACAAGTGGATGGAAGATCATAGGTTCACCCCGGGGATCACTTCTGTGTCCCTACTAAACAGGCACAATAAACTAACCTAAAAGGGCACAGTTAAACCCATCTTTAAGGGGTGGCGAAAGCCAAACACACTCTGGCTAGGCTGATAAATGCCCTAGGGCATATAGCCTAGTATCAGCCTATGAACCTATAAGAATATATAACAAACTGTACTATAAAAAAATACTTATGGTATACAGTTTTCATAGTGCAGATAGAGACGTGTAAAGTGAGCTATGTAGAGAGTTATGTAAATCTTCTTCTTCTTCTTCTTCTTCTTCTTCTTCTTCTTCTTCTATCGGCTGCTCCCATTAGGGGTCACCACAGTGGATCATCTGTTTCCATTTCTTCTTGTCTTCTGCATCTTGCTCTGTCACACCAATCACTTGCATGTCCTCTCTCACCACATCCATGACCTTATCTTAGGCCTTCCTTTTCCCTATACCTGGTAGCTTCATCCTTAGCATCTTTTTCCCAATATACTCTGCATCCCTCCTCAGCACATGTTCAAAGCAATGTAATCTTGCCTCTCTGGCTTTGTCTCCCAACCTTCCAACCTGTACCACTCTTACATACTTCTCTGACACTCCCGACTTCCTCATACAATATTACAACTCCTCTCTAGGCACCCTGTCATATGCTTTCTCTAAGTCCACAAAGACACATGGCAACTCCTTCTGACCTTCTCTGTACTTCTCCATCAACACTCTCAGAGCAAACATCACATCTGTAGTGCTCTTTCCTGGCATGAAACCATACTGCTGATCACTAATTATCACCTCCCTTCTTAACCTAGCTTCCACTACTCTTTCCCATAACTTCATGCTGTGACTGATCAATTTAATCCCTCTGTAGTTATGTAAATAACAATGACATATTGCACATAAATAATGTTTGTTTACCCATTTAGCAGCTTAGGCTATGTGTTTGTTGTTCACCTGTGTTATTTTCAATATTTCCTGTGTCTGAAACTCTGGTGTTTATTATAAAGAGATAATTAGTATTTTCATGTCATTTCATGATGTGTTTGGTGATGCTGTGGTCACTCCTGAAAGCCTTACTGCACTGGTCATACTACCATTCATATTAATATTAATTTCACTCAGTATAATTGGGAACCCTTGTAAGAGCCTTAGAGAAGTTGGCTTTGGAGTGTCTGGTGGCAGTAACTTCCTTATAGTCTGGGCAGAAGGGGGCATAGCTAGTAAACCTGTACCAGCCTTTCGCATATGTGTGTGTGTGTGTGTGTGCGTGTGTGTGTGTGTGTGTGTGTGTGTGTGTGTGTGTGTGTGTGTGTGTGTGTGTGTGTGTGTGTGTGCGTGTGTGCGTGTGTGTGTGTGTGTGTGTGTGTGTGTGTGTGTGTGTGTGTGTGTGTGTGTGTGTTTGTGCGCGCTTAAATCAAATCTCAAAGAGTGTGTGTCAGCTACTTGGAGCAGGGACAGGAAGCACTGGCTTCATAGAGACAGTGGTGGAGGACTTGACTTGGACACTTGGCTGAGGATTTAACTCTGCAGCTGTGCCAGTGGGGAGCTTTATTGGAGACCTGGGGAGAGACAGACAGAGAAACCCAGACCCTGGGCTGAGTGTGTTCCCTGTGTGCTCTTAAGGGAAATTGTGCATGTTACAGAGTTCTGTATCTGGAAATACTGTGTATATCCATTTTTTATAAGTGAACGTAACTCTCCAGTGTCAGGGGTGAGGATTCAGCTTCCTTGATTATTGGCCCAGAGTAGGGATGGCACAGTAGCCTAGATAAGATGGAATAAAGGGATGGGGAGTTCAACCTCTTCAGGCAGGTTAAATGGATTAGACATGAAATCTTTTTTGTTATGATTTTTGAGATATCTCTAGTTATGCTAGGTGCTTTGATAGGTGCATACCATTTGGGTCTTTGTTTTCGGTGATGGGTCTGATAAGTGAGGAGTATAGTTGTACAAGGGCGTCCTCTGATATGGATGAGATACCATGATTTATATGCTGTGTGAGGCTACTGAGCTTCCTGATCATGGATGGCATAAACAAAGTGTTGAAAAAAGTGTTCATTTACCTATGTGTGTGTGTGCCCAGGTATCTGATGACAATCTTTTTGAAAAGGATGCCCATGATATGGGAGAATGTTACCAAGTGTAACAAACATGGTACTTCTTGGTATTTAGAGTGAGGACTGAGCACATCACTGTCATACCAGGTAATGGTTTGATCAAGACCCTGCTGAAGAATTTGTGAATCGTGTATGGAGTAGGCATGACACTTAATTTGCAGTTATTCACAAACCTGGATATCCAGATTCTTTGAATGCTCAGCTTCACATGAGTAGGAGGAGATATTAAATAATAGTTAGTAGATTTTGTATGTCTGGGGTCTTTCTCTGAAGTCCTCAACTCTAAATAAATTTTGATAGATGGATAGATATATATATATATATATATATATAGAGAGAGAGAGAGAAAGATATAGATAGATAAATAGATAAGTACATTAGAGAGTTGATTTAAAGTTTCCGTTTACTGCCGTGAACCTGTATATAGTGCAATGTTGTAAACATCACCCTCTCTCCACACATCTACACATCTCTGTCTATTGAAAATATAATACCCCAAATTCTGAGCCCTGCAACAACAAAAATAGTGTGAATCATGAATAAATGCAACAAATGATAAACTCCACTGAAAGACCATTAAAGCATTTTAGGAAAATGATTTCACTCTTCTGTACTGTCTGACAATGGGGCCTACGCACCTTCAACAATGCTGTTTGAGACTGAAGTAATACAGAGGTAAGGAGATACATGAAGGTAACAGTATCTTGCACTTAGTTAACATTCTTGATCTTCATGGGTATAGTCTTCAACAGGAACCTTACATAAATTTGAACTCATACACATACACACAGATGCAAAGACACACCCACACACCCACACACACACACACACACACACACACACACACACACACACACACACACACACACACACACACTTGAACTCATGTACATATATGCCCACGTGTATTACAGAATTTATGTTAAACATGTTGATACCACCCCAGGATGTTATCCTTGCAGTTACATGGTAGTACTGCCATGCATGGATTAAATATCTTAGCATTAATTTGACTGATTGCATTTATCTTACTTGACAACAGTGAGTAACACATGATTAGAATGTCTTAGTAAAACTACTATATAAGATACAAACAATCTGCTGACATTTGAGAGAGTGCAATGAGAGCAACACATGTTTTTTTCTTTTGGAATAACTCTGCATGTGTTTGCCACTAGATATGCCCCGTAGTGCATACTTTATATTACTGTTCACTTAAATGCTGATGTTCAGTCATATGTTACTTTGTCCACACACTCAAACCGTCATCCATACCAAAGGCATACACTGATAGTATATGCATTAGACCGTAGTGTCAGTGTCAATATCCTGTAATACATACGTTGCTTAACTGTTTAAGATGCATCATCACATTGTCATCACACAGCAATGGTCAGAGTGTCAGCATGTTATAAGGTACACATTGCTGTCATACTGTGCATATTGAATTAGTACTGTACCTAGTTCTGTGCTCTGCAACCTACAATGAAGGATTAAATAGTTGCTGCCATTTCAATTTCTGCCCTTTTAAATTTTTTTAAGCAACCTGTTATGAAGAGGTATGTGCCCTATCATTGTACAGCTGTGATACTTATCTTGTACTTAAGTTTAGACAGTACACTGATGCTCTACTGTACCTCATACCTGGCAGAAATATAAACTCTTCAAGTGCACTATGCACTTTAGAAAACAGGATACAAAAGTCTAGTCATATTGTTTATTCCAGCTTAATTTTACAATCCTTCTTCCTGTTGTGAGTAGATTTCAGCTTTATGGAGCATAGTGTCATTACTCATCCCACCGTTTAGTTTTGACCAGGGTATCTTGTCCTGTAGTCAGTTGTTTGATTCTCACTGCTGCTCAGGAGTGCATTTCACAAATGAAAGGTGGGAAGATAGTTACTTCTGAGCATTATGGTCAATGTACTTATTGACTGGTGATAGTTGTAGCTGAACTACACACTCTTAGGATGTGTCATGGTTTGCACCCAGTTATACACATACTCACCGATGATTCACTAACAGTCCTTGCGTGTTAATTAAGGTATGTCTACAGTTACGATGTTACAGCTCTGCACTATGTTTTCAGTGAAATGCCATTACAACCTTAACAGTGACTTCTCAAATCATAGCAACTGCATGTTTATCATTATTACCCTCTTTTGTTTAGCTACCCATGCCTCTGAATTTCTGATGGTCTATACACAAGAGGTGAGTTTACCTCTTCATGCTGCTGTATTCTTGTAAAAATCACCAACAGAAAGCTGGGGCTTTTGGTAAATGAAAGCATTCATTTCCGTTTTATTCCCCTTAAAATATCAGTCCCCAACATTTGTAAAGTGAAACTTCTCATTATATTGTGTCAGTATTGGCTTTCCAGCAAACAGTCCTTCTCCTGTTCAGAAATTCTATGGAGCATGTAGAATGAATGATTCTAATTTTTCACAAATACTGCAAAAATATATTTTCCATGATCCATTGTTAGAAGCTTATTTATATTCCAGTCAGTGACAGCACCGAGAGCTGAAATTCTTCCTAATAATTGCTCTGCAATTGATTAAATGCAGGCCTGTTGACTCTCCTGTGAGGTATGCATGTGCAAGACTCCATTGACAATTTAGAATATCAATAGTCAAGAGACCATTCTACCTTTACTGAGAATTAATTATTGTTTCTTACCATCCCTGAACTAAATAATGTTCAAGCAGTCAATAGCAGATGTCTGCTATGTTCATTCCTGTTAATAAAATAATTCTAGTTTTGACTGCTGTGTGAGATAACTACAGAAATGGACATGCTTCATAAGGGCAACAAGAAAGGAGTAATTTCTCAAAATGTTGTAGTTTGGTTGGCAAATGTCGCCAGTAATTTCTTTAAAACTAGAACCATAATGTAGGTTATCTGTATAAAGCAGCCTGCTATCTTCATGTGAGTGATTTATAAGAAGTTGTTGCAAAGTCTGTATAACACAAATTAAGAATAGTGGCATATGAATCTGTGTGTGTGTGTGTGTGTGTGTGTGTGTGTGTGTGTGTGTGTGTGTGTGTGTGTGTGTGTGTGTATGTTTGTTTTTTAAGCATGCTATATGTGTATGCACGTTTTTATTTTGTGAGTGAATCAGCAAGTCATTTTTTTCTTTCAAGACAGTACATATGTATGTGATATATGTATATATTGTATTCATGCATGTGTACATGTGCATATAAAAAAAAAAAAAAAAAAAAATATATATATATATATATATACATATATACATATTTGTATGCCATGTACTTTAAAATGGAAATAGTCAGACATTAAAACATTGACCCTAAGTGATCAAAATACAACTATCTAATAAAAAAAAATAATAAACGATGTTTTCTGTATGGATGCAAGCCCCCTTGCACCTCATACTCCCTGCTACTTATATATACTGAGTCCAAAATCACAGAGTGGGAAAAGAGCAACTCCACAATCATGTAGCCTGATCTCATGTACAGAAATGCTGACAATGTGTAATCACTTTAATTTTTATTAACTCTATCTGCATTTTTTCCTGTTCGACAAATGGGCTTTTCAACTACACAAAGTACACTGATCTCTCTCTCTCTCTCTCATTATTGGATTATTGGATAAAATGCTCAAAACCTCTTAATGTGAACACCTTTTTTGTCGATACACTTTGGTTGACAAAACAGGTGTTCGACAGGTGTATGATATCAACAGTCTCTAGTTGGGGAATATGCTCCTCACCCACGTTTTGTGCAACCTTGGAGTTAGTATGTATAATACTGGATTTACATTTTTTTTTTTGAAATTCAGTTTGCTTGCTGGAAAGGTATTTCCTGATTCTATTTCTTATCTGAAGGCAGTCAGTGCTGTTCAACTCATATAAAAGCTTTTGCAGTCATCTTGTTTGGAGATATTCCAACAGAGCTACTGCTGACAAAAGTAATGAATTACATATTAATTGATGGCCTGCATCACAGAACTTTATGCCATACCCAGGAGTTTTTTGTAGTTTTCTATGTCTTTAGTTGAAACTTATGAAGCAAATGAAACTATGACTGTGTGTATTATAGAGTTTAAAATGTGTGTGTGTGTGTGTGTGTGTGTGTGTGTGTGTGTGTGTGTGTGTGTGTGTGTGTGTGTGTGTGTGTGTGTGTGTGTGTGTGTCCATATGTCTCTCTGACTTCCTCTCTGTGTATGTGTCTGTATATCCTTGTGCATGTCTAGGACTCTCTCTGTCAGTATCTCTCTCTCTCTTTGTTTATGTGTGTGTGTTGTGTGTGTGCGCGCACGCTTGCACATGTGTGCTTGTGTGTGTATGCATACAAATGTATATGTTGTGTGCGTTTGTCTACAATGATGGTCTGCACATCAGCATTTTATGCCATACCCAGGAGTTTTTTTATAGCTTTCCATGTCTCTAGTTGAGCATTTTGAAGTAAATAAGACTGAGGGTGTATGACAGAGATGAAACTAAATATGTGTTTTATGTAAGTTTGTATGCATGTGTCCATATGTCTCTCTGCTCCTTTCTCTCAATTTATCTTTGTATTTGAATGTCTGTATGTTATGTGTGTCTATGTGTCTTTGTTTCCCTGTCTCTCTCTGTCTTGCCATACCAAGGAGTTTTTTTTTAGTTTTCCATGTCTTTAGTTGAACCTTATGAAGCAAATGAAACTATGACTGTGAGTAGTGTGTGTGTGTGTGTGTGTGTGTGTGTGTGTGTGTGTGTGTGTGTGTGTGTGTGTGTGTGTGTGTGTGTGTGTGTGTGTGTGTGTGTGTGCATATGAATGTATATGTGGTCTGCATTTGTCTGCAATGTTAGTCAAGTGGCAGACAGGAGTGGAACAGATTAATATGGACTAGAATTTGACCATGTGAACTGAATTTTCCATTATGGAATGTCATCCAACTGCTGGATATGGAATCTAAGTTTTTTCAGGACATCGGAAGACATCAGCTAGATTTAGTAGCTCTTACCACCCACTCCAGTCGTATAGAGGGTTAAAGACCTGAATGTGTCCCAGCTGGCCTGTGTTAAGTTAGTAATATAGGCAACTGATGGAGTGGCAAGGGTGGAATGGGCGTGCCCATCTTGCTGAGGGTGGGTGGTTTTGTGGGCCTTCTCTGTGGTGATCCCTAGAGGAGACTGGGGATATCATGCATGGAGTCTAAGGAAAGGAAAGGGTATTAGGCATGGTTGAGCTGCCACAAAAACAGGGAAATTTGTCACACTCTACCATTGTTTTCCCACCCCTTGGACACAACCATGGAGACCACAGGAGGGGGAGTAATTGGGTAGGCCTAAGTGTAAAAATCCCCAGCTGACAGTGATAACTAAGACCCACAGGATGCCATTAGGTTCTGACATTGGCCACAGTTGCAATGAACTAAGTCCATTGGAAATGAAACAGCTGACAGACCCAGTATGGACGTGAAGCACTGGATACAAAGGTCATATGATAAATAAGGGAGTAAAATGTGTTCAGAAAAGAAAAAAAATAGATTTAGTATCTCTTACCTCTATATGTATCACTGGTATTGGAGCTGGACTTCTGAAATGAGGATGGTCATTCTGTTCTTGAGGTGAACTTTAAGGATATCCAGGGTGGTATGGGTGCATTTGCAACTGTAGTTTGAAAGTAGGCAAGGTATCCTCAATGGAACTGCAAGGTGTACAAAAGAAAACTCAATCTGATGCTTATGCATATGCATGTACCAGTTGCTTGGAAGAGTCATCCTTAGAAATTACATGAATGATACTCAATAGGGTATCACCTACTGATAATATAGCTGAACTGCAAGACTTTAGTGATCATGTGAGGAATGACAGAGAAATCTTGATGGGATGAAATCGGCAGGTATGGCTTGTATGATCTTATTATATTTTATTTATTTATTGACATTTGTTAACCGGGTTTGTTCAGCTGGGCTTGTGGCCCATTTTCAGTGGAGACCTGAGGAGAAAAGCTCCAGTAATACATTTTCAAACAAGTACAATTTTAAACAATACTGATATAATAGCAGTTATAGCAAAATGATTTACATATGTTGGGATACATGCATAAAGTTAAAGGTGCATTAAAATGAAGCTAAGTAACAATTTTACATTGATATAGTTCAATAGGTCATGAATGAACATTTTCTGTTTGTATAAAATTGTGCAAATTCATAGTAGACACATTGGAGAGAGAGGTGGAATGAGGTACTAAGTATGGTCCTTTTGAGGGTACATAAAGGGAAGGAAGACTAGGTAGGGTCATGGCAAGGGCAGGTTCTGGAATTGAGAAAATAAGCTTTTAGTTCATTTTTAAAGTGTGAGGTGTGGGATACTGAACGTAAGTCAAGGGGAAGTTTGTTCCAAGCATAGGCAAGGGAGTGTTTGTAGAGTAGTTTGCCTACTGACCTTTTTGGGTATTAGATATCAAGTAATTGTTGGTTAGAAGTACGGGGGGTCCGGGATGGGATGTAGATGGAGACTAAGGAAGATAGAGATGGACAGAAGGAGGGTTTATAAAGAATAGAGTGTAGCATATGAAACTGATAAGATAGCAGAAACTGGGGAAGTTCAAGCCATTGAAGAGAGTTTAAAGAAATGCAGTGGTGTGAGTTGTATGGGGAGTTAGTAATGAATCTGGCTATTTTATGGTAAGTCTGTTGCAGTTTGTTTAGAGTGGACGCCGGGATATTGGTAAGAACTGGGGTGACGTATAAGAGGGAGGGGAGGAGGAGTGCTTGGCCCAGAGTAAGTCTAGATTCAGGGGTTCTGAACACAAAGGATTTTTTTTTCTTCTATAGTAGACAGTTTTTCATAACTAAACATCATGCTTGAACACATACTCATTCATAAAGTATATGTAGTATCATACAGTACCAAAGACCAGTTATTAGGTCTGTCGTCAGGCCATCAGACTGGAATCCACACATTTTGGGCACTCAGTTTAAGAATGGTGCTGAATTAATAACTGATTACCATTTGGCAGTTAGTTGGGTCAGGCAGTTGGATAGAGCTGAGGAAGGCAAAGATGCAAGTGGGCATTCAGGGAAACGTATGCATTATTTCTGTGTGGAACAAGTTCAGCTTCCACATTCAGAAGAGCTCCTTTCATATAACTGCAAATGTGAGGTGAATGGTTTCAACTTCAGAGATGGTAGTAATGAGTTTTATCTGAAAGTTCTTCAGTTGTCACTTGGGGTGGCTAGCTAAAGACTATCTGGTGGATACAAGTAAAGATGAAATTTGATTTAATAGAATTGCATGGTAAGCTTAATCATTTAACATGAGATTCTCTATTTTTGACTGACTGCACACATGAGAAATATTGGAGGTGTGAGGACTTAGATATTTAACAAGAACAGAGAGAATGGCATCTGGATGGACTCAGACAGGTTGAACAAAAAAATCCTGCAACTCAAGATGGGAGGTAGGATATCACCTTGTCTATTCTCAGCAAGGGTAGTGAAATGTTGACATGGAGTGGAGACAATGCTAATAAGTGAAAGGCATAATATCAGAAGCTCCAGAATTTCAAGGATATTCCCATCCATGATAAGTAACTTGTGGCATCAGATCCATTTTTGTAGCTAAATCTCTGCAGTGATTAAACAGGTCTTAACTGATCAGACTGTGGAATCCAATAAATTCAGCTGAAAATACTGAGGTTGCAGAGTATTTTTAATATATCATGTTTAACAATCCCTTGTAATGTTGCAAGGAGACTGGGCAATCCCCTCTGGATTAGCAAACTGTGGCAGTGGCCCCCATTTCCAAAATGTGGTACAGGATAGTATGTTCAAGCTCTAGCTGGTCATGCTTCTCAACTTCCTACGAAAGCCTGTATGAAGAAATTAGACATGGTCATTAGTGCTATCATGTCTGGCTGAGGATTTGTATACAGATTTCAGATTAGCTTGTGTATTATATACCAGCATAACTAGCTATGATATTGTAAATAAGTTATTACACGTTGATTTATAATCTGTTTGCACAGAATGTTTTAAAGACTTGAACAATGTTCCCTTACATTTATAACTGTGCATATTTGTGAAGATTATAAATGCAGACTGTCTCAGAAGCAGCTGAATGTTGACAGTTGTTATGTGTTATTGTCAGAGGCTGAAAGACAGGAAGGAACTTTAGTAAGCATCTGTTGCTTGATTTTCAAAATATGAAATGAAAATTAGAACTGGATCAGTTGTGACAGTTAAGCTAGGTTATAAAAGAGCCTGCTGAAGTCAGTTGTTGTTAGTTAACAGCCAGTTATAGTTGTCAGTTGTTCATAGTTGTACTGTGCAGTGGATATCCAAAACAACTGACCAAGAACTGTAAGCCTGGCTTTGCTATGTTATTATTTATTTAACATTTGTTGATGGGGAAAGCCTGACTAGGATAGAGCCTATTTTCAGGGCAGGCCCAGTGAGAAATACTCCAGACACTTGTCTTTAGAATGAGGGAGGAAACCCACATGAATGCAGGGAGAACATGCAAACTCAACACCAAAGACCCCCCAGCCTAGAATAGAACCATAGAATCTCTTGCTGTGAAGCAATAACGTTAACCACTGCACCTCTGCACCACCTGCTCTGTTGTAATAATTTAGTTTAGATCAGGGACAGTGTTCTTTAGTCAGATAGGAAAATTATAACTAATCAATTAGAGTTTTTCTAAATGTCAGATTGCTATCCTTCAGTATAGATTTAATTTTCCCGGTAATTGAGTTCTGTTTGTTAACTGGAAATTACTGTTTTATATTTTTAATCATTTTGCTAATTATTAAATATTTTCATTCACTTACATTGTGACTGGTCAATCAGTGTTTTGTTTAGTGATATGAGAGTGCTTATACCTGCTTTGATAACTTCCTGTGTCACTCTGAAAGCCTTCCTGCTGTAAATCATTTGCTATCATTTGTTTTAATATCTAATTTTCACAATTGGTCACCCCTTTAAAAGGCCATGTAGGCTCTCTGATTGGTATCAGTTGGTTACTATATTATTTTGGAGAAGGGACACAGCTGGAAATCTGTATCAGGCTTTCTCAGAAGCGTTTGGATGTATGAGATTTAATTTATTTAAGTGTGAGTGTATCAGAGGTCTTAAACTGGGACATGTTGCTCTGAAGTGTGTAATAAGGAGTTATATTAAGGGTGGACAGAAGTATATAGTCCAGTCCCAGGTTACAGAGCATGTTCCTACTGTACTCATAGGGGAAAATTGTGAAATATTACTCCTGTTTAAGTGATGGTCTCTTATTGGAGACAGTAGTGAAGATTGAAGCTCCTTAGCTACTGGCCCAGGATAGTAAGGGACATTACATTATTGCTGGCAGTCCAGTGGGGTGTTATCTAGATGTCACAGCCTGCTTAAGGGTACTAAAGAAGATTATAAAAACACAAAACATGTTACAACATGCTCTAAGGGGTGTACTACAAACAGAGCCAAAACTAAAAATACATCAAGACATGTTGCAAAGAAGACCTCTGGTGAAGTCATGTGATTGCATATTCCATTAAGCCATTTCAGACTTCTTACAGCAGTATATTGTGCCAGTGCTGCAGGTATGTGCACTTATGTCCTTGTATTTTAGAAAATAGAATACTATTAGCTTTGTTAGCATTAAGCTGGATATGTTCAAGGTGATGCATCAGCATTTATCAGGGTTACGTTTTATCTACCATAATGTCCATGGTTTTCCTAGATAGTTCAGCAAGGTACATCCAATGTCTGGAAAATATTAAATTTGTGATTTAGGCTGCACCTCTGAAGACTGCAGATGATCCTATCCTTTTACTCACCAGTGGGTGTCACCTATTTTGATGACAGCATTATGTGCAGTGTGTACAGCTTTAAATAGATCAAAAATGCATATAGGGTCTTTCTTGGGAAGGGGGGGGGTGGAAGCTGTGCTGCTGACTGCATTCTGAATATGATGCCATTTTGTGTGAAATTAAATTTATAATATAACTTCAAATATGCCATTATTAAAAGCACAAAATAAAAATAGAACTGGCTGCTGTTGGTATGCACCATGACATTTTTAATGTTCAGTGTAGTTGTTCACTGCTGGATGCATGGTGGTTAGGATCAAAGTGAGCATATAAAAATCAGAGCTCATGTATTTCAATTAGAAAAATTATGTATCGGTCTCAACAAATGAGAATGGAGTTACTACCTAGCAGGAATGATTTGAGCATTTTTGGTCCTGTAAGCAAGTGAAGATAGAGGGTAATGGTAGACTGACCAACATTTATGTGCAGTGACAGCAGTACTAAAGGAATTCTAGGTACCACAAAGCATTTTGGGATGTACTCTGTTCATGCTTGATAGTGCATTCATGACATTATCCAAGAAAATTCACATTGTGTCAATGTTCTATCAATAGATAGAAAACAGCAAATATTATAAACATGCATTCACATATTGTCATGCATTCTTGTTGTTATGGTTCTATAAATGCAATTTTCTGAAATGCTTAATATACTCATTCTAAAGCACTGACTGACAAACTATAACTTTGCATTTCATCTATTCTAATCCAGTGACTTTGGAGTCATAGTAAAGTATTTTTTCTAGCTGGAGGAGAGACTTTCCTTGACTTATAGACTTTGTCAATGCCAGTGAGACAGTTTAACCATTTCAGTGGTGACATGCTGAAAATATTGCCCTTAAGCAATGAAAATTAGTAAAGCTACAATAAAACATTTGCCACATTGTTTTCAATTGGTTGAATTGGACATTTATCAACCATTCTGTACCAAGCGTTCAGGATAATCATATTACAGAACAAGACTGAAAAAATATAGCTCCACTGTCAAGCAATTCTCTAATAAAATTTGAGTTTTTACCACTATGCAAAGCCATATTTTGAAACATAACCATTCAATTATTCTGACATCACTAATAAAGAATCAGTGAAGACCTGAAGAAAATGTAACAAATAAATGTTAAGAAGTGGCCAAAAGAATATTTAATTGCAGCAAATTTCATTAGAAAGCAATGCAAAAGATAGAAAACCCATAATTCAGTGTATGACATTTAAGATTAAGGAAATGTTTCCTATCCTCAGAAAAAAAATTATAATGTAGGTCTGGTTAGAATGTATCATTAAGGAGGTGTGGGGTGAAGTGATAGTGCAATTGTATTCTGAGGGATTGTACAGTATGATGAAAAATTGGATAGCCATCAGTTTTACATTATAAAAAAAAAGTCAGGGATAATTATTTTAGTCTGAGATCCCACAATAAAAATGAATAAGGCAGTTGTGAAGCCAAATGGTTTTAATAACTACAGCAATAAATATTAAGCACTTCCTTTCCTAATCATTGAAAAGGACATATTTAGAGAATGCACAAATCAGTCATACCTTTACTATAAAAGCTTTCTTCCACCAATCAAATTACATATTCAGTCAGGACAATTAAGTTTAAAACCTATTTAAAAATAATAACAACACACAAGTTTATACAATGTAAATTGCAAAACACTCAATAAATCTGCCTAAAAATTCACTATTCACAGTGAGGTTCAAATCTTAATACAAAATTAATTATATATTAAAAATGGAAAAGGTTTAAGTTAGAATAATAATAAACCTACTACACTTTTAAAATGGTCTGCTTTAATACATGGTTAAAGACACGCAATCATTTAAACCAAGGTCATTTTTGGCATTCAGCCAAATCTGGAAAATAATTCCTTATACTTCAACTGTTTTTTGATATCTTCACCCTTGGATTGCAGCTAATTATTTCTACAAAAAAATGTATTTTTTTAATATTGGCACATACAATAGAGCACTTATAGAAGGAGTTGCAACTCTCCCTGGGATACAATAAGGCTTACACTAAGTGTGCACCTTCTGAGTGAACAGACAACACAGACATAACTCACATCTTATTCCTCCTAATTTTAGTTTTACTACTGATTTTTTTGCAGCTTTAAATATTGATTGGGATTCATAAAGGTCATCACAAAGTGTAGACTGTATGTGCATTTAATGTAATCTTTCTCATTGACTAGAAAGCACAAAAATGTGGTAGGAATGTTCTTGAATACATATTGTGTACACTTAGTGTATACTCAGTACAGACTTTATTGAATCTGTCACTCTTTCTTGTCTTTACATCATGTAGATGCTCATAAATTTTGCCTCTCAGGCTCTTTTTAGTTTTACCAGTATAGAAGGCTGGACAGAAAATACATGTTGCTAAGTATATGAAACCTATAGTATTACAGTTACATAGCCCAGCACAAGCTATTGTCCTGTCATAACCATTCTCAGTTACATATTGGACATCAGTTCTATACCTGCTATACATAAGTTGGGGTTGATCACCCAATTCACCTTTAATACTTAATTAGATATCAAATTCCAAAGTCTTTTAAGTGTATTCACTATTTTGGGTACATGTGTATTGTAAGGAATAATCATAGTACCCAATTTTTAAGGTCTTCTTTATCTTTTGGCTGCACAGGGGTATTACAGTGTCCATCCCAAATAGGTGCAAATCTCATATGAATCTGTGTAACCTCTTTCAAAAAACATAAAAATTAAGGTTTTGATTTCAGAGAAAAAACTTATCATCACTAATTAATTTTGACAGTCACACCATTTGCCCTTTCACTATTTCTTTTTTGAAAAAAGGGGTGTCAACTATCAAATTGTAAATATGAATGTGAAAAAAGTTTCTTTATGAAAGATAATATCAATATTTGCTTGACCCTATCCTTCAAAAGGGTTACAGCCAAAAAATCTATTTTATCAAACGTGAATGAGAACATAAATTTTAAAACTTCTGTGATATTGCCCAAATAGTTAAAAAATTCTAACTGAGCATTTACACCTCCTTTTCACAAGATAAGGATGTCATCTGTAAACCTGTAATAAGCATATAAATTTACAAACAATGTTGAAATGAATGGATACTGCTTTTCTCCTTCCATCAGAACCAAATTTGCATATAGAAGGGTGGATTTTGCCCCCATTACTACCCCTGTTAACTGACTGAAGTATTCACCTTCAAAAAAAACTGTTATTTCTTAATACAATATCCAAAAATTCACACAAAACCAGAATTTCTTTGTTATCAAAACATCTAGTATCACTCAATATATTCATGAAATTCCA
Organism: Protopterus annectens; assembly: GCF_019279795.1. Taxonomy (NCBI): domain Eukaryota; kingdom Metazoa; phylum Chordata; order Ceratodontiformes; family Protopteridae; genus Protopterus; species Protopterus annectens. The sequence goes on from NC_056744.1 coordinate 949,058,561, forward strand.
ATCCAACATTATGCAGAATAACAGAAAATAAATTAACTGTACCACTAGTAACAAATAATATACATTTAAGGTTATTTAACCTCTCAAGTAAATGCCTTGAAACATGTAACACATAGTTCTTTTACTTAAAATGTACTTGCACTGGAAATTGATAAATGCAACTACAAATTCCATTTTTAACAAATGAGTTGCAAGTATCGATCTAAAGGAAGGGTCCAAAACATATTTATGAATTTTTTGAATCTGAAATATTGATGGAATTAAAGGTTTATCAGTCATGAAAAAGTAATATATTTAATCTGTAATATCCCCCTGACTCACCATATCTAACAATAAATAATCACTCTTTGCATATGGAATGTTGACCCCATTTTTAGATACTCTTTCATAGCCATTAATATTATTTAAAATGTCATACATTTTGTAAGAATAGTCAGCATAGTCCATCATAACAACCTCCAACACCTTTATCATATTTTATAACCTTCACTGTCTTATTGTTTATACGGTCTTTAGGTAACATTCACTCATGACCATTAAGATTGTCAAACCCTGGGCATTCTTTTGACAAATAGATCAAATTTGCTCATTATAAAATCTTTCAAAAGTAGCCAACATTGGATGTGGGGTGAGGAATATATATATATATATATATATATATATATATATATATATATATATATATATATACACACTTTTGTCTTACTTTCCACTCTCCTGGGGATTCAACAAACTCCATGCAGCCTTAGCACGAAGCCTGCACAGAGTTTACATATTAGCTCAATGACCAGCAGTGCTAATTGCATATGCATGCCGTAAGTAGCACTTACACAAATATAAGTGAGGTTTTATGGCCATCAACAGTAAACTATTTAAAGCAGACAAATACTTGCAGTCATACAGACATATTTACCTACAGGCAAACTAGTTCTGCTTCCTCTAGATCATCAGTGTTCTGTGAATGTTGTCAAATGTTTGCTGCCCCTCCACAAAACCACATTTGGCATTACTTCAGTATTCTTTTAGCCATTATATACATGGGCACTTTATAATCATGGTTTAGTATTGAAATGGTCTGTATGAAGCTGGATCTGATGGGATCTTTTTAGGTATTATAACTACCACTACTTTCTTTCAGGATGTTGGTACTTCTCCTTCTATTAAAATATTGTTAAAACCTTCCAGATCTTTATCAGTTTTTTTCTCTCCTAGCTTCCAAACTTCCACAATAATACGATCTATTCCTAGGGGGTTTCCTGTAGATTGGTTATACATCACAATTTTTATTTTGTTTCCTCCTATCCTAACCATTAGTAATTGTGCCTCATCTGCCTCTAACCTTGGTATATTTAATTCTTCCATAAACATGTCCATTTTATCTTTTTCTGATTTATTTATTTATTTATTTATTTCCATATCTTTCTGCTTTATGCAGACTTTCATAGAATTTCTGAAATATTTCTAATACCTCTAGAGGATCTTTTGTTACCTTCCTTGTTATAGGCTGCAGAGATGGCCACAATAATTGCATAAAGTTCTAACACATTATAAAAAAGTGTAGTGAATGCAGAGTACTGTGCAAACCTGTTTTAGGCATACAGAATAAATGTTTTGGTGGTGATCAGCAAGGGTACATAGACTGCATTATAAATAATTATTATGCAGAAGTGTATGTATTTAAAAAGGCCACACACATGAATTGTAGGAATGAACATAGGGAAGGAGGACAAGTGAAACATGGTAGTGTACAGCAGATAAGGGTATGTCAAGGTACATACACCACAAAGATAAGACAGTTGTATCATGAAGAGTAATCACATATCTACATAATACAGCATGTACTGCTGTTTATGCCTCCTGTGTGGGTATAGCATTATCATCACATAGTTATTGTATATTTTGTGACTGTCACACAAGATGACATATTAGTGGAGAAGATTTGTTGGGATACAAGCACCGTGGCATGATTAGTGGAGAAGACATTTATCAAGGACAGTATATAGACTGAGAGGTATGTGCATGTTATAAAGATGTGCAAAATTATATGCTTCTATATGTAATATCAGCATAGGTCTCCACCAAGAGGCAAACATACCAACAGGCTCATGGACAACAGTAGACAGAAGCATTTACAATCATGGCCAACATCAGAACAATAACACCACTCATCTGTGTCACTGACATTAAATATGTGATTGTGAGTTAGTATACATGTTCTGCATACACACGGTTGTACAGCTGTAATGATTTGTCAATAATCTATAAGATGAATCAAGCACACCTTCCTGAAAAAAATATTTTTGTTCATTTACTGTGTCTTCATGGTCCTAGCAACAAACCTTTGTGTGTATTAATACTGTCTGAATTATACCAATACAAATGTTGGAGATTGTCCACAATTTGCAGTGCTCCCTAAACCTGGTTAGATAAAGGATGTGTAAGTTAATCTTGACTTTTGAGACTTCTATAATGAACAAGAAAGGGCCTAGTACAGAATCCTGAGGTATGGACCTAGTCACTGGACTCTAGATAGAGGTGACTTCACACACTTTGACATTATCTGTAATGTATGTGATCCATTTGTCTACCTACTTGGTGATGTAGGTGTTTATGCCCACTTGAGACAGTTTCTCTGTAATACCTAAGTGTGGATTTCTATCAAATGCCTTGGCCATGTCAGGGTACGCAGGATGAGAGGGTTTTCCTCATGCATGCACTTGGTGACCTTCTTGAAGACATCAAACAGATGTAACAGACATGATGTAGCCTTAACAAATCAAACATGAGTATGGTACACATTTAGGATATTACTTGTACTTTTTGATAAAGTCCATGATAACTTGTTGGTCTGCCTCACATTCAAGGAGAGCCAGGCATATGGGTCTATAACTCCATGCATCAGGTGATGCTCTCCCCAGTTAGATGGATGATTGTTGCTGTACAACATTCTATGAGAACATAGGCTGTCTGGAGGCTGTGTTAATGTAAGAATCTAACTGTATCTGCTATGTCAGGTTTTAAGTCATGCTATAGGAAACCTTAGATATTGTCAGGGCCCATTGATTCTGTGTTATTAGCCATAGAGAGTGCATGGATGAGTTGCACTCCTGAAAAGAAAAACTGAGTAATATCTGCATGTATACCTTGTCTAATGGCCAGTGGTGACAGGGTTATGAAGTGTGAGACAAACTGTCAGCTAGCAGATTGTCTATTTTATACTGTGGAGTGTGGCTTGTGCTATACACAGACAGGTCTGCACATAGTTGTGAATTCCTCCTAACATTTCACATTTATTGAAATACATGAATTGTGAAAAGGACTCCAAACCCAGGTTTGGTCATGCATCACATGCCACACACTGGCACAGTTCACACAGTCAAATGACTGTACCAGTGTCATGTAAGAACATCAATTGCACAGCATATGCCTATATGTGTTTTATGGGAAAACTGTGTTTGAGTAGCTTGGTGCCATTTAGAACATATTACAAATCAGTTGTCTGTGGCTTTTACAGAACATTTCCTGACACAAATACTACGAGTCACGCAATGGTGCTGCTGAACACATCAGTAATTCTTGGGAATAACAACACAACTGCACATGCAATGCATTCCACATGGTTGCAATTGACTCAAAACATGTGATACTTCTGTTTATATCATAGCATTACAACACTCAGATGAAACAAGATGTATGTGTCCATGTAATCAGTATGAATTTATAATGTCTGTCACAGAGCATTTAATGATGGTAGGTAGACACATAAACACCTGTGCCATACTGCAGGTGTCTCTGTGATGGTGGAATGAGAACCATGTAGCATGCTGATCTGCTCCACTACAAAAACATGTGACTTAATAAGCCAACAATATATGTAAAAGTTTATCATACTATGTCAGCATTTCTCAGGAGGCATATTAATACAGCTATTATAGAAGGAGCATGTAAGAAAATGGCAGTACCTCACATCCTAGGCAACCTCACATCTTAGATTGTAACACCCTTTTGTAGGCATACTGTACATCCACACCTCAACAAAGTACATGCCAATGAAAGCAATATTGACATGTCAAATGCTCATAGGGTCATAGGGCATTATTAAGCTAATCATCAACATCACATAACATCCTAGCCATTATTAAACCATTTAAAACAAACTCCTTATATCTATATGATGAAAGACTGTAAGAGTATTGTGCATATGTGTGTGCCTGTTGAACTGCATTACATACTGCCACTCTCCATATGGGACATGTGCATCACACCATGACAGAATTAGCATTCACACATGCAGTGGTTTGGAGAAGTCTTGCAGAGGCTCATGGAAGGACTCTAATTCATGGTGTATATATGCATATTTGACATGAGGACATCCTCCAATCATCTGCACGAAAGATGCACTGTGGCCAGAGGAAAAAAGAGGATGGTGGATTCATGAGGCTACATTGAAGGTTCTTCTAAGTGATAGTGAGATTCTAAAGCCATAAAATGGCTCTAATGTACCAGTAACCACACTCACACACACACACACACACACACACACACACACACACACACACAGCTGTACAGTGGGTCTGATTTGAACATTATACATGTGTAGGTAGAGAAGATCAATGCCATGCAATGTAACACTAGCACTACCCCATATGTTTGATTTTAACACATTGCACTTTATAAAGTATGACAGCATCATTATACACTGAAAAGAACATATTGGGAAAAGTGTCTGACATGGATGTAAAGTCACATCTCTGTGTAAAATTGTCTCAGAAGTGATATTTAGATGTATACACACTCAAGTTGCCTGCTGTCAGACTAGAAACTCTATATATCTAGGTAAAGAAGCTTGAAAATACAGTACTTAATATTACTGCCACAGTACATGTTTGCCTACTAACAGAGTGCATGTTATACAGGATGACATCATCAGTGTATATTACAAGAACATGTTCTGCGGAGTATCTGACATAGCTGAGGACTCACATCATTCTAAAATTGTCACCATACTGATCATTGAATGTACACATAAACTAGTTGAGTACAATGACAGTAGAACTCCTATCTGTCTGCAGAGCACAGCACTTAACACACACACAACAGCACAAACATGGCTTTTATAGAGTCGGACAACACTTTATACGACATCAGCTTTCAGTGGTGAGAAGAAGATGGAAGTAGGAGTGCCTCACATGCTGTTCTAAAATGGTCTCCTGAATGTGAGCCAACTGAACATACACACACACACACACACACACACACACACACACACACACACACACACACACACACACACACACACACCATTTGACTGCAGTGAGACTAGAACCCCTACCTATTGACAGAGCACAGTACTTAATGCAAGTGCCACAGCACAAGTCTAGCTTGCATAGTGTCAGACAACACTTTATAGCTGATAACATAAGTAGTGTCTGGTGAGAAGAAGATGGTAGAAGAAATGTCTCACATGCTATTCTAAAATGGTCTATTGAATGTCAGCTCACTGAACACAATCATGCACACACATACTAGTTGACCAAAGTGAGATTAGAACCCCTCCCTAACTAGCCACCCCAGCTAGAGAACTCAGTACTTAATACAAGTACCACAGCACAAGTCTGAATCTTACAATGCTACTGGACAATTTATAGTGGACAACATCCTCAATGGAAGTTTGATAGAAGATGTTGAGAGGCCTATATGATATGGATGTGTAGGCATGTACAACTGTCAAAATATTTGTACTCCATGGGACTATAATGCTGACAGTAGGATACACAGTTACACTCTTCTGACTACACATACACAAACACACCAGATGACTGCAGTGAGATCAAAATCACTCTCTGACTATGTACACCACCTATAGAATGCAGTACTTAATGCAAGTGCCATGGCACAAGTATGACCTTTACACTGCTGCTGGACAATTTATAATGGAAGATTTCAGCATGCATGTTTGAGCAACAATGTTGGGAGGACTTTATGAAATGGATGGGTAGCCATATAGGACTATAAAAACATTTGCACTCCATGAGACTGCATTGCTGACAGTAGTATATACAATTATGTTTCTCTGACTAGACACACATACACACAGGAACCAGTTGACTGCAGTGAGATTGGAACCCCTACCTACCTAGATACATTGTCTAGAGAAGTCAGCACTTAACATGGGCACCATAGCACATGTCTGACTTTTTCACTGTTGCTGGACAATTTCAAGTGGATGACATCCTCAATGGAAGTTTGTGAGAAGGTGTTGTGAGGCCTGCATGACATGGCTGGATAGGCATGCATGATTGCCAAGATATTAGTTCTGCATGGGACTGGATTAATGATAGTAGGATATAGACTGATGTTACTCTACTATGCACACACTTAAACATACATACAGATGCACCCATAATGTAGCTGCTGTGCTAATCTAGCGCACATGTAAGTATTTTGTTCCCATCTGCTAAGCATAGTATTTAATGATTGCAACACCCTTTAAGTATGATGTGGGTAACATATCCTGTTATGACAGTGGTGTGCAAAGTGAGGATGTGCTATTTCCTGTTGTGTTTCCAATGTGCAGATATACTTTAAAAGACAGCTTGTCAAACTAGATGCAAAAATCTGTCAGAAATGCATGCAGCACAAATTAGATACATGCAGCTTTTTTCCCAGTATGTTGTGTACATTGAACACTTATTTTCACATATAGGCACAGACATTTTTTATGATCAGCATGGATGCAACTGTGTGTATACCTGTATTCATGTTTGTGAAGAATTGCTATCTACATTATTACATGTATAAGATAATCTGAATGTCTATTGTCATTATAAAGATGTACATGGTATGAAACAATGCAGTTTTGCAATTTATTTCTGGAGTGTAGTTGACATTTGGAAACAAGTTACTGACATATCAAGTTTCAAGTTCTTGGGTGTAGGTAAAACATGGATGAGTGTAAATATGTGTTGAGTCATTAAAAAGTGCCTTCCTTTTGGTTGTCTTTTTACATGCATTTTAATGGGATGAAGACTAATATAGCAGTAAACACAAGTAATACATGCTAATGTGTACTTTCCTTAGCGCACCACCAAACAACTGGTTTGTGTGATCAATGGCAAAGTGTTAACACAGATGAGATCCACATTTATGTTCTATTACTTGAATTTGAGAAGTACTTATCCATTCTGGCTATAGTAGAAATGGCTAGCAGATCCTGTAGTGTTCATAACTAGTTTATATTGGAAATGTTGTGTCATAAAGTTGTTAACTTTAAAAAAGTACTTGTACTGCTTTCCCCATTTGCACGTAGTTAAACAATGAGCAAATGCAGGTGTCTGCATCATTGAAGTTAATGAAAGTTCCATTGGTGCCCTTTCTCCATGCAAACACACAAAGTGGAGAGGCAAACAGTCAGCACTTTGGGCAGTACTGAGTGGAGAAAAAGACTTGCATCCTAGCTGACTCTGCAGTAGCAGGTATAATAGTAATGAGTTCTTATTTTGAGCACAGATTATACAAGGTTCAAATTTAGCTCTATCCTTTTTTTCATGATGTAATTAAATAATTCCATGTGATAATTATTGGAAATGTGGGATGGAATGACTACAGTGAAGTACTGAATAAAAATAAACAGTACTCAAGTGATATCTGTCAACATATGGATTTACATATTTATACAGCCATCAGTCTAAATAAATAATTATATGAAATGTTTAATATGAGTGCCTGTATTCTACTTTAACTGTGTATTTCCTTAGCACAGCAGGTTTAAGCAGCATTGTGCAGATGTAACTGCACCATGCCATAGTATGTGAAGAGCTGTTCAGCATCACTCAACATTGGTGCATGATGCCAAATTCTACGCAAACACAGAAGTACTTCATTGGGTATTTATTATTTATGTGTATGGTGTGTAATTCTATTTTTTGACCATATCAAATGTGTAAAAATGGGGTAGATAGGAAAGTGGTGAAATGGGAGATATGCAGGGGGGATAACAAAGGGGAAGCAGTGTAGGAATGTGCAATATGGAATTAGGAAAAATCCATACCTCTCTACTTCTTCAGCTGTGTAAAATGAATGTGGATAGAATATTGGATAAATTCGGACAGTCACCTCAGCAAAGATGGGTGAAAACAATGAAGGAATGTTGTATTGGACTGAAGCAAGTGTGTTGAGAAGACACATATGCAAAGTGGAGAGCTATGTATGGGACAATATTTTTTGGGGGGTGGGAAAGGTGCTCATTTTTGTGTTTTTACTTCAGTAACACAGTAATGTTGGGTAAGGGACATAGGTATGTCAGGGTCAGGTAAGTGGGGTAGTTGAGTCAAGATGTGGCATGCTGATAGACTCCTACCTAAGAAAACTGAATGCTGTAATTAAATTAAAAGGTGCTTCAGCAAATAATTAGATTAAGGGTGTGCACACACAACAAAGTATTAGTTTAAGGGTGTGCAGACTTACGCAACCAGCATATTATACGTTTTTTATTTTTTATATTTTTTCCCCTAATGGATTTGTTTGTTTTTCAATTGAATTGTACAGGTTATAGGTCATATTAAAGGTGGGAAAAGTTTTGAAATGATTTATCGTGGTCTCATTTTTTTATATCACAAAAACCTGGCATTTTAACAGGGATCTGTGCACTTTTTATATCCACTGTAGTTGTGAGGAGAACTCACCGAGCAGACATCAATCATGTTCTGGAAGCAACAGTGCATCTGACCATGGACATGGATGTGCCAGTGAAACTCCTGGATGAGCCAGTTCTACCAATCATTGGGTTACCATATGTCCGGGTTTCACTGGGCACATCCTCTTTTTGGGCTCCTGTCCGAGCGGTTTTTGAATATTCTGTGATTTGTCTGGGTTTTTCAAAAACCTGGACAAATCGCAGAATTTTCAAAAACAGATGTCCCTATTTCACTGATCTGTCCCAGGATCGGCAGTCTGATCCTCAGTCCTGCACTGCCGGCTACAGTCCCAGCAAAACAGCCTCCACTTTGTTTTTTTTTTTTTTTTTTTGATTGGCCTGTATACCAGTATACCAGCCAATAAAAAAATTGCAAAATGGAGCTCTGTTCAATGCAGAACTGCTTGATATTCTGCATTGAATAGAAGAGGGTCTGCTGTGCGAGTTTTTGATTGGCTCGTATACTGGTATACGAGCCAATAAAAAAAAAATTGAAAAGCTGAGCTCTGTTCAATGCGGATTTGCTTGATGTTCTGCATTGAACAGAAGAGGGTCCGCTGTGCAAATTTTTGATTGGCTCATATACCGGCATATGGGCTAATAAAAATCACCAAACACAGAGCTACTTGTCTTTAATGTGGGACTGCGATGTTCCGTTTTAAAGAAAGGCTAAAGACCTTCTTTTTTTGTTCTTGTGTGAAAGACGTTTTGTCCCAACCCAGCCAGTCAAGAATCTGGCAACCTAAGAGGATGAAAAAAATATTTTTGTCTTCTTTTTCGTATAACTAAATGATGATGAACTATCACCTCTACCATGCACAGCTCACTCTTGTCTGACATACCAGGATGTAGAACTAGAACAGAGCTTGGCTGTGTTCATGCAGACACTCACACATATATTTCACCCTGAGTTCCCATAGAGACACACACACACCTAACAGTTACATTAGTCATTTGTGAGGCTTACAGCTCATTCTGTCTTAGTGGCCATTTGATAATTCATCTATTTTTATGCCTGCCTGTCATTCTTACTCATACTCACTCACTACCGTTTGTGTCAGCCTTGGCCTCCAGCCCCCCAAATAATACCTTGTGCAAATGATAATTGTGTCATATCCTTGTTTTCTATATCTTTTGGATTCAGGGATACATAAGTCTTTTGTCTGATGTCCAGGGTGCGTAGCTGAGTGCTTAGTATAAATGTGTTGTGATGCTCTTTTGAAAATTGTACTCCTTTCTTACAGATTTTTGTAATGTTTGAGTCATTGATGCATGAGGCCTATTACTTGATAGAGAACACCTGTCATTCCTGTAAAAATCACCCACCTTCAACTTAATTACATTTGCAAATAACAGTATAATGATCTGCCATTCATTTGTGTTCTTGGCCATTTATTTCCCTATTTCAGGTTCAACACTTACCTTGAAAGTCTGGGAGTTACAAGAGTTTTAATTTGGGGCTGAGTCTGTGTGATGCTAGCAGTACACAGCCATTACATCATAAGCAAAGCTTGTGAGCATTGCCTTTCATCAATGCTACTTTATGATTGTGCGGAGGATGAAGGCTTTACCCCTTTCTGTTGCTGCTTAGCCAGGGTGAGGGCATATCATGCATGCCTACATCTGCCTACACCCACAGCAGCCGATTGTTACCCCTCTGACTCCTCAACTGTGTGTGGCTGTGCTGACCTTGCAAGTGGGGGTGGGATGTGTGCCCCTTCCCATTCGTGTTCCTGCTGAAGCTGTTTTCTCAGAATAATATTGTGAAATTTCAGCACAAGTATGGGGATTGTACTGCAGGGCTCCCCTAGATATATCTAGGCAGCAGAACTATGACTTCAGGAGCCTAAACACATGCTCTAGGATATTTTTTGTTTGAGCATGTGCCTCATTATAACATTATTCAGTGCGTGTGTGTGCATTTTTGATGGGTGTCATCAGTCATGGCTTGAGTGCATAACCAACATCCCCTCAGTAAATGACCCTGTGGGAGTTAATTGAATGGAAGCTCTTTTATCTACACCCTTCCCTGATCCCTGGGTGGTGCTTTGATTTCTACATGAGTATAGTCTATGGCACTCAAGATTTCAGGGTAGTGTACTACAGAGCAGAATTCTGCATAGTTATAGCTCTGTCTTGGGGTGTACAGGGAAAATGTATGTAGTCATTGGCATGTTGCAACATAGCATTCAGAAACTGATATAGGATCCTGGATGCTGATGACTCTGACAACCCCAGCATATCCCCTGTTGGTCTCTAGAAGGTTCCTTTAGCTAATATTCTAAGTGCTACACATACCTTAGTCTCCAGAGGTATTGTTTCCCCTCAGTTTGCCCTTGCTCTCAATTCTGGACGACAGAGGTTTCAGAGCTCCTGTAGTGTGTCTCCATCCACCCTGTAGCACTCTTCCACTTCATGCAGACCATGAAAAGTTAAATGGAGTCTGAAAACCCTTCTCCTTCTTGACCAAGGTCTATTAGCAGCAACAGCAGCATATATATGTCTCAACTGTACAGATTTTTGCCTTATATTTTTGACCTGTTTCTCATATAATTAGAGTTTTCTACAGATTACTGGCAGATTGAGGGTTAAAGTCAGAAAATAATGACAATAGAGTTTCAGACTTCATAGTCTTCAGAAAATTCATGCTAATGCAAAACTTCTTACTCTGTCAACTTTCTAATTTTGTAAGGACAGTATTTAAAGTGTCCCTATTTTGGGGCCTTTGTCCCAACAAATATTTATGGCTTTCTCCAGAGTTTGTGATCTAACAGGTTGAGAGTATGGCAGTATATACTTGGGCCTGGTGCACATATACGGGTCTATATTAGAACACCGAACATTCAAAATGTCGAGTGTTCTAATATCAAACCCTACCAATTGAAAATACCAAACATTGAACATTCAAAACAGCAAATTTTTTCCTAGGGAAAAAATTGCTGTTCCAAAACACATGCGCACAACACAAGCACACCAAACACACAGCAGTCCACACACACACACCTAAAATCTTACACCTAACCCTACACTAAACTATACACACACCACTAACTATCCACTTACCTTAACCCAAACCCTAACCCTAAGGTCCGTCACTATCTCACACTCACCTCACCCGCGCCCTAACCCTAACTCACCTAACCCGCCCTAACACTCATGTCCACACAATCGCACACATACCTAACCTGCACTCAATCACACATTTACCTGAACCTGACCCATAACTTTCCAACAGAGTGCAGAAAATACCGAAGCAACAGAAATGGACAACCAAATTCTTTCCCTAGTAAAGAATTTGGTTTTCTGCTTCTTCGATATTTTCTGCGTTTGCTGAAAATGGATCGATATTAGAACACTCAACATTTTAACTGTTCGGTGTTCTAATATAGACCCACATAAACATATATAACAGCAACAGCAATCCCTAATATTGTTTCCATGTAGAGTAGTTTCTATGGCTGTATTCCAATAAGTTTTGGAATTCGGAGGCAAAACCTGCACTGAGCTTACATGATTGCTTTATTGCTTGTTGAATAGCTTCTCCATCTTGGATTGGTTGAGTAGCATACAATTCAGCTGCTTATGCAGTAATTAGCATGCTATGATGTTTACCATGTTTGTGTGGCTCTACACGGTGTTCAGAGGTGACGAGCACACATTTTTTTCTGCACAGTGTAGGTTTTATTGAGTCCGAATGTCTGTTGTGAGAAGGGGAAAGTGCATTATTACCAAAATAAATTCTGAAGTTCAGGTTTCAAGTATAAGGATTAATTAATATTTGTACTGAGCCAGTTTTAAAAGTTGGTGCAAAGTGAATCCTTTTTTAATAAGGAAAAATAACCTTCTTGAACATTAAACTGACTTAGACTGAAAATCCTTAATTTATTTGAGTTATCAATTAAATTATAAGTATTGCTTGTAGGTCTCTCCCGTCATTTTTTATTTTTCTTCATTCTTTCCTTTTTATCAAATGCAAAAACCTCTCTCTTCCCTGAGAACTCAGCTCAGACAATTCAAAAAGTATCAGCAAAGAAAAAAGAGAGCAGGGTCCACACAGGCCAATATAAACCAAGAAATTTATTACAAACAGACAGCACTTTCGGGTAAAATCCCTTCTTCAGACTACTGCATATAAAACAGCCATAAAAACTGGCTTTAATTAACAAAAGCACATTAATCAAATACAAATCAATCAATCACAAGCATTGTTTAACCCGCATCTTGTTTTAGTGCAGGTTTTAAAGGAATAGAGCTATTTAGCACTGGTGGACTATCAGCCAGGGCTGTATTTTGTATTTTGTTAGCCAGGGCTGTATTTTGAGAAATGATGACTGAGCAAGTGCTTGTAGCTCTTGAAGGTTATTGGCAGCACATATTACTGTGGAATTGTCAGCGTATTGGATAATTGTGGCAGAAGGGGCTGCGGTATAGAGATTGTTTATAAATATGGAGAAGAGTAGTGGGCCAAGAATAGACCCTTGGGGAACTCCCGGAGTGACTGGAAGTAGTGGAGATAGACTTTAGTGCCAACATTATGCTTGTTGTCTTCCAGTTAAGCAGCTCTGAAATCAGGTAAGAGTAGAATGGGATAAGGCCATGCCAGAGAACGCATGTAGGAGTTTGTCATGATCCACCATATCAAAAGCTTTTGATAAGTCTAAAAAGATGGAGGATACATGCTTACCATTATTCCTGTGGTTGTTAACTGTGTTTGTAAATGACAAAAGTGTAGTGGTGTTGCTGTAGTGTGGGCGCATGCCATGTCATGTATTGGTTAACAATTTATTTATAACTAGGCGGTCCATGATTTGCTTATGAACAATTTTTTTCCAGTATTTTAGATAGTGGGGATAGAATTGCGATAGGGTAGTAGTTAGACAATTCAATAGAATTGCCACCTTTGTGAAGTGGAGTGATGCATGAAGTCTTCCAGATGGTGGGAACATATTGTTCTGAAATAGATCTGGTCATTAGAGACAGGATATGCAATTACTTCAGCAGATAGTTTTAGGAACTCAGGTAGTAAGTGGTCAGCAGCTAGAGAAGTGGGCTTTAGTTTCTTAAGAATTTTTATAACAGTACTAATCGAGGCTGGTTGAAGAGAGAAACTGGACTTGTTTTGTTGGGGTGTAAACATTTTTGAGGTATCAGTAGGGGGTGGCTATTAGAGAGTGGACAGTATGGATTTATCCATTCCCCTTCTAACTCAGGACATGGATTTCAACTCATTACAGCAAGCGGTTTTGAATCTTACCGCCATCATACAGCGATTAAAGCAAAAGGTTGATTCCTTTTGCGGCATGCCCCCTGATGACATTAGACGCACTTTGAGCACTGCAGCAGAAGCAGCAGTCACCTCTACAAGCCTTCAGAACATTTTAAATGAAGGCAATTTGCTTAGTGGATTTGATCCTTTGAATTCCACTACTTTTAGGACTAGTACTACTCGAGAAGAAGAAAATTCGATTCCTTGTAGGCAAAGGACAGCAATTTTGGACTCTAATTCAATTGGGGCAAGCTCGGATGTTTATTTCAACAAGAGGAGTTCTGTTCCTGTTCTGAAGTACTGGCTTTCTGAAGCCATAGTTTTAAACCAAGAAAGGCAAAGATCAGGTACTGTGTTCAATAACAATTTACATATGTTACTAGAAGAATTTGACTATAAACTTTCCAAAATCAAGCACTTACAGCTTGATAATGCCTATTTCACTGAATGTATTAAGGAACATATTGTCCCTAAGGGACTCATAATGTGGCATTACCCCAGTGGTTTGAAAGCAGGTTCTGATTTGCACAAAGAACCTATGGCTCTATTTGATGACCATGGTGTGGAATACATGAAAGTAATTGTAAAAAAGCAATGACGTTATTATTAATGATTTAGTAGCTGATGTATCAGAACTTGATAAGAGCATTTGTGAACACATGCAATATGAAGAGTTTAAATATGAACCTATACGTATATTTCTCAGTATTGATCAGTTGTCTACTTCTATTACAGCTCGTAAAGTGAAAAAATGTAATAGGGATAAACATGATTATGGGAAGGGGTGGGCTTATCCCAACCCCCCCTTCACAAGAATGGGGTAATAAGTTTACAGAGCATGCCAGTAATTCTTTTAGTAATGCTGATGTTAACTGTGATTTTTCTAATGATTCAAGTGTTTTTTTAGACCCAAAAGTTTCCACCCCTAAGATGCTCGGAGAGAATAAGAAACATGACAGTTGCCCTAGACCAGTCTTGGGAAACCAACCAGTGGAACACATACCCCCCCTCCAGCTCTCAATGGAACATGAAAGGGAAATTCAACAGGAGAGGGAGGGGGCCTCAGAACCAAACTTGGTCCAACTGGAACTGAATAATGATTTTTTTTTACCTGCTTTAGGGAATGTTACTGACTTTGTACTACCCCATTTTCATATTACTACCAATCTAGAAGGTGATTTTAAAATATACAACTCTTCCAATGTTTCAATAGATACTAAACATTGTGATTTAGTTGCAAAAGGTTTCACCTATGTACCTGCACAAAGCACAGGCATTTCCAATACACTAACTGACCTCAAGTTATACACACGCAAATTAAACTTTAAGGTTCTTTTTCAAAATTCTTTTTCAGAGGATTTTATTAATCCCTTAGCTATGTCTAGCACATATAATCCCCCCTCCACCCTATCATTCAACTATTTGAAAGAATATGCAAATTAGACATTCGTAATTTTTTAAGGATGAATCAACACAGCCAGATGGATGATAATGTGCATGGTGTCCTGCAAGAGATTGAATGCGTGCTTGATGTAGTTAGAATAATGAAACCTGACAAGGGAGGAGGGGTAGTACTTATGATTCAGAATGATTACACCAACAAGATCTTACATATTCTAAATGGAAAGGCCTATACAAAATCCTCTATTAATGTTACATGTAGCCTACAATAGAATTAAGAACGAGCTACAGGATTTATTTATTGAGGGGTTCATCACCATTGAAACTTTAAATTATTTAACTGTATCATATCCAGGATGTCAGTTATGTTCAGGTTACCTAAACTACACAAAATCCTCAGGCAACCACCAATGAGACCCATTGTAGATTCTAAAGGCTCCATTACCCACCTAGTTGCAAAATTCCTGGACATCAAGCTTAGAGAACTGTTATATACTGAAACCCACATTTGTAAAGACTCATGGAGTTTTTACAACTCATTAACAACACCCGTTCAAAGCCTCATATGTGCTTCTAACAATTGACATAAAGGATTTGTACTCCATTATTCCCCACTGCACAGGGTTAGAGTGGTTTTCAGAATTTTTATATGAGAAAAATGTGGAACACAACAATGTCCAGGTGTATACAAAATTATTGGAACTTGTACTGAAAAACAACTTTATTTATTTTAATCATGAAATATATCTACAACAGGAGAGGGTAGCAATGGATTCCTCATGTGGTGGCCTATATGCGAATATTGTACTTACACACTGGGAAAAGAAATTTCTTTTCACTTATCCCTTGTTTAATTATGTAAAATGTTACACTCGTTACCTGGATGACATCTTTATTTTATGGGATTTAATTGTATATATGGATTCCACCACATCATTTTTGAAATTTACATATAATTTTGATATGGACCAGTTACCTTTCTTGGACATCCTTTTAATTAACGATTATGACAACAACAAGTTTCTTTCAAAAATATATAGAAAGGAAACCAACTCCAACTCCCTGCTTCACTATTAAAGCACACACCCACATAAACAAAAAAAGCCATCATAAAAGGGTAATTTGTTAAAGCAGCCCATATGGTTTCTGTTATGGATGATTACCTAAATGAATGTGACAACTTAAAATGTATGTTTGTAAGGAGAGGTTATCCACACAAGTTCATTATGGATGTCATGGTAGAAGTAGTCAATAAAAGGGTGAGACGTCATTTTATGCCTTTGTTATACAATTTTGACACTAACATAGTTGTACACAATAATACTACTTAGGCGATTAATCTGGATAATCAGATAGAGAAAAGTGACTACAAGACCTCTTTCATCACTATTTACACCAATGACAGTTACACTCTAAGAAGAATTTTAGATAAGAATTGGTCTTTATTAAATCATGAAAAGGCCATCAGACCATATATAGGTAACCAACCAACCATGGTGTTTAAGAAGGGTAGAAGCTTAAAGAATATTTTTCAAATGAAACCTAAAGGAAAAAGTAACAATGACCAAATGTAAAAGAGCTTATCATGTAATTATTGTAGATACATCAAGGAAGGAAACACCTTTCGGATTAACAATGTGGAAGTAAGACTTCACCAAAAATATAACTGTGTTTCTGAAAGGATAATATATTGTGCTTTGTGTAATCAGTGCAGTTGGTTTTATATAGGTAAAACAGACAGAATGTTAAAAAATAGGATCTATGAGCATCTATATGATATAAAATCAAAAAAAAGACACCAATGCACTCAGCACGCATGTAATGGAAAACACTGGACATTCTTTTCATTTTATCATCATTTACAATATAAAAACAGAACTCCATGGTGGAGTTCCTTCTTTTATTAGAAAAGAAGGAATTATACTGGCAGCTGCGACTTAATGTAGCCAACTGGCCAGGATTAAATGAACACATATCCATTAGTTCCCTTTTAAAATTGAAAGCCCGTGAAAGATAACTTGTTTTAGATATTTATTCACTATTTACACAGATTTTTAACACACACACACACACACACACATATATATATATATATATATATATATATATATATATGTGTGTGTGTGTGTGTGTGTATACATTTTTTAAGATATTTATATATTTATTTATCATATCATAGATGTTTTATTGTATTCATACTATAATTCATTGTACTCACATCTTAAACATATTATTTATTGTTTATGATGTGTTTAATTAATTAAATTTTGTCTATATAATGTTATTGGGAAGCTGAATCTATTATCTGATGAAGTTCTGAAGTGGTCAGGATGAAAGCGCTAATCTTTTGTTTTAAAATTTGCCTCAATAAACTCCAGTATTGGTTTTATTGAAGTGACTCATTTGGTGCATTATTTTACTGTGGAGTGGCTCTTCCTACTGTGACAGCTGGGCGTTTTTGTGTTCTGCACCAGTTTTTTTCATCTTGTTCTATTTTTTAGTTATATTGTCTCCTAGGGGAATATAGATACCAATTATGTTAATATGTTTTTTTTTTTAGAATTTATGGTAAGTTTGCAAAATAGTGTTTCAGCTTTACCAAAGTTTACAGTCGTTACATCTATGGTTGTTATAGAAAAATAAGTTTTATAGAATATTGCTATGCCTCCAACTTTTTTGCCATTCTATCCTGATGAATAATGCTGTATCTTGGTGGTAGAATTTCATTGTTTACGATATGGGGTTTCAACCAAGTTTCTGTAATTATTACTATATCAGGGGTATATAGAGAGATGCTAGCATGCTGGTCATGGATTTTACAGGCAATACTTCTAATATTCAAGTTTTGGAGAAATAAATCACCTTTATTTCTTTGGGGAATGCTTGTTGGTTGCATGTTGTTTCCAGTAAGGTATGTGTTTGAGTTGAGATTTGTAGTGGGACCTGGGTTTGGTTGTATAGCACCACTTTGTGTTAGTTTGTTTACTAGGTTTGCAACATTCTTTGAGAAAGCTAATAAATGTTAATTGAATTTTATAGATGGTTTTGTAATATTGGGGCATTGAATTATGGAGTAATGTGTGTAATGTATGGTTGTAGTGTTGATGAGTGAGGAAACAATGTGAATGTTACTACATTGTAGTTTAAATGCACAAGGGCTGGAGATGAGATAGTTTGGGAGTGATGCATATAATATGTTTTGGTAAGAAGTGATTTGAGCAAGGGATATTGGTGTTATTAGAAGGGTAACTTGACTACCGGTTAGCCTCTTGTTGTATATTACAGCTTGAGGGAAAGAGTTTTTTGAGTTTTGCATGGATGGTTGAGGAGATGTAGAATGGGAGAGGTAATGGAATAGGCGAGGTAATTTCCTAATATGTACTGAGTGGTGCTTGGGTAATTGTCAAGGAGGTGTGGCCAGTGAAGTATAAATTACAGGGAAGAGGGGCTGGGTGGGAATGGGGGTAAGGTAAGGGAGCAGAATGAGCCCAATCAAAAGTGAGGGCAAAGGGAGCTGGTTGAACCATGGTTTGGAGTAAAGGCAGAAATACAAATCAGTTGTCTTTGCAAAAGTAGGTTAGAGAAAGGAATAAGTCTGTTAAATGTAACCTGCTATTTCTATACCCTAAACAGCAAGAATAATGCAGAGGAGGTTTTAGTCCGTTAACTGAGAAAAGATCAGCTACTCAAACATATGTGTAATCTAATTATAGTTACCATTAAAAAAGAGAGGGAAATAAAGCTAACAGGTCACTGGATTGCAGTGGAAAATAAAAACCAAGGCAGAGCAAGTTCAAGAATGTTAAGGACAATTGGGGGAGAGGTATAGGTCCAGTAGTGTGCACCTTTAAACTTAAAGCATAAGAACATTACATTTTAAACCTAGACTTTAACTTTTGTTTAATATTATGTACTGCAGACAGTCCTTGCCAGATGCAGCAAATATCGGCTCTTGGAGCTGTGAAATTGAGACTTTGCAGCTGGATAAATACTATCCAAGAAAATATTTTGCTGGGCTGTGATAGAACTAGAGAGAATGAAGGACAAAAGAGATTATTGTTATAATGAAGTCAGGGAAAAAAGTCAAGAGAGCAAAAAATAAACTAAAAGAGAAGATTCCTAACTTAGTACAGACAATACAGTAAGTGACAGTAACATGTAGCCATTAACATATGCATGCAGAGACTAAATGTTACTGCTGACTCACTTTGTAAAATCTGTAACCACTATACAATACAATACATACAGATAACATTATTTGTTAGGGTTTGATGGGTAGAAAGCTCTTCATTCAATATATAGATAAAGACTACAAATACAAACAGCCTAACCCTTGAGTGTGATTTAAACAGAGAACCAAATACAAGCATATGTTCCTCCTGGGATAAATGAACAGGTCTCTTTGAGACCATTCTTGAAATCCCACAGCTTGAAACATAATAGAAATGTTTGCTTTTTATTTCATCCTAGTTCATGTATGCAATAGTTTGAAAGAGTTTGTGTGTTTTATGTACCTTTTATTTAATATATTGTATTGTTTCTATTCATTTTATTTTTATTTTATTATTTTATAGTCTATTGGTGAGTTATTAAAAGCTATTACATGCACAATTTCATGCACCAAACATACTAATTAGATGCATACTATTGTCCAATGAATGATTTGTTTTTAGTTAATTCTGATTCAGCTGCTAAGCAGCATGAGCCCCATATCATTGTTTTAGACACTTGGTGTACTACGTATTAATTTCTGAAGGGGACATGTTTGTCTTTCATTGTCTACTGGCTATTTTTGATGTGACACATGTTCAATTGGATGTTAAATTTCATCCAATGAAGAATGGCTACTGTAATCTTGCCATCTAGCTTTTGATTTGTTGTTTATACATTAATTCTGATTGTGCCTTTGGTTCTGCTGAAAAGTTTAGTACTAATCAAATTCTATTTATTGTAGCTCAATGAGAATAAGTTTTTGCATTAGACTGATTATGTTTCATTGTGTTCGATACTCTATGTATTACACTCTCAATTCTGATGGGGTGTGTGTATCATTTATTTCTTATTGGTTAGTTATTATGTGGAACACGTACTATTGGATGTTTGACTTTATGCAATGGAGAATGGATGCTGTGATTTTGCCAGCTAATTTTTGATTTGTTGTAATCATTCTGATATTAATTGTGCCTTTGGGTCTGCTGAAATGGTAACTACCAATGAAAAGGCATTCATTACATTCCAATGAGAGAAAGCTTTTGCAATTTTTCAGTTAATCATTGACTTCTAGGGTTAGGGCTGTTTGAATAAAATTGGTTCAGTTTGTTGCAATGAATATTTATGGTCTAATGAAGTGGTGTGTGCACTGAGAAAGACCTTACCTGTTGACATCATCCTATATTTTTGTTTTTATCATATTTGTGTTAAGTTTTTAACAGTTATTTGTATTAAATATGCCTGCAAACTACCATGGTGGTTGGAACATCTTTATTTTATACTTATTATGGGAGATTTTTAAAGCATTTATCCAGGTAGATGGTATTGGGCAAACCTTTTTATTATACTTGTTTTGGTTCTCCAAAACTTTTTTTTTTTTTTTTTATTCCCCTGTTTTGGATCATAATGTTATCAATTCTTTTGAATATACTATTGTATTACTCAGAAAAAAATGGAAACAAATCCTTTATGCTAGAGTTGAAAATCTTAATCCCTTGAGTCCAGTTTTGTAGCTTATGCTCATTATCATTAATAATTAATTACATTAAATCACATCCCACCGTATCAAACAATTCTGTTAACTCACTATGAAACATTAGATTTTCCATAGTTCCAACTGGGATTTTTCCAGAACAGAAAACCATTTAGTACTTGCTTAACTTTAATACTCTCCCCCAGATAACAGTTATCTATCTGCAGATCTCTATATCTAGTTATATAGTGCTTGTATTTCTTTGATTGCGTTTTTAATGAGCTGGTTACCTCGGTATCTACTTCCTGAAAGCTATAACTATAGGAATTTTACCATGAATCTAAGGAAATTGTTTTACTTGGTTCATTATGGTCAAAACCATTCTGTCAAGAAAACAAACTTTGGGAAAAGCTGTTTAGTTCATTATCTATATGCCTGGTCAGCTAATACCACAGAAAAGGTATTTAAAATCACAACAGCATAAACGTTTATACAATTTAAAGTGCAAAACACTGAATACATCTGCCTAAATATTTACTATTCACAGTGAGTTCTTTTGCACTGCTTAATGTATACAGAATCTCCCTCTTTTTTTACTTTCTCCAACTCTTTTGGGTTTCTAATACCATGATGGGGTCTATATTAGAACATCGAACTTTCAAAACTTTGACTGTTCTAATATCGACCCCTATTCAGCAAATACTGAAAATAGCAAAGCTACAGAAAACCAAATTTTTTCCTAGAGAAAGAACCTGATTGTCCGTTTCTGTCGCTTCGCTATTTTCAGCACTGTGGTGGAAAGTTATGGGTCGGGTTCAGGTAAGTGTGCGATTGGGCATGGGTTAGGTGAGTTAGGGTTAGGGCACGGGTTAGGTATGTGTGCAATTGTGTGGACGTGAGGGTTAGGGCAGGTTAGGTGAGTTAGGGTTAGGGAGTGGGTGAGGTGAGTGTGCGATTGTGTCAGACCTTAGGGTTAGGGTTTGGGTTAAGGTAAGTGGATAGTTATTGGTGTATGTAAAGTTTAGTGTAGGGATAGAAGTAAGATTTTAGATGTATGTGTGTGGATTGCTGTTTGTTTGGTGTGCTTTTGCTGTGTGGAAAAAATTCGCTGTTCTGCATGTTCGATGATGTTGTAAGCATTCGCTGAATAGGGGGCGATATTAGAACATTCAAAGTTTTGAAACTTCAATGTTCTAAGCTAGACCCCCATGATGGGAGTGGACCCCATTAAAGTTCATGAAATTAATATTGTTTAAATCTTTGATGTCAGCCAAAAGTGCTCTTCACAGCTTCTGGATTGTGCTGAGCAATGGCTCCTTCTTCATAGGTTCATAGGTTCATAGGTTGATACTAGGCTATCTGCCCTAGGGCATTTATAAGCCTAGCCAGAGTATGTTTGGCTTTAGCCACCCTTTTAGATTAGTTGACTGTGCCTCTGTATAGTAGGTCACAGAAGGTAGCCCTTTTAAGGTTTGTTTACTGTACCTCTGTCAAACAGCGACACAGAAGAGATCCCAGGGGTAAACTTATGATCTCCCACCCATTCGTCAAGATTTCTCTTGAAGAGGGTCAGTGAGGGGCTCTGCCTGACATGGATTGGGATTTTGTTCCAGAGTGAGGGGAGCCTCTGGGATATGAATCTGTCCCTCCAGCATGTCCTATTTATTTCTGTGCTGAGGTTCAGGTCCCTGGAGTGTGTAGCTCTAAGGGATTTAGATTTCCTGAGCATGTCCATTAATTCTGGGTTGGACATGGCTTTATACGTCAGACACAGATCGCCTCTGATAGGGAGTATGCAACTGAGTAGAGCTGGAGTTTCCTTAGCCGAACTGCATAGGGCATCTGTTTGAGCCCCTTGATCCTCTTGGTGAGAAGCTTTTGGGGTCTTTCCAGTTGCTGAAGGTGCTGGGTAAGGTACATCCCAAATGGGGCATTGTACTCAATTATGGGCCTGATAAGTGATGAGTAGAGGGGCACAATGACCTCTCTTGATCTAGATGTGAACCCTTTCATGATAAGGTGGGCTATATAGAAGGTCTTTCTAACCACTTTGGCAAGGTGATTGTCAAAGGAGAGATTGCTATCTACTTGCATCCCCAAGTCCCTAATTACTTCTTCCATACTTAATGGATTACCACCTATGTGGTAATTTGTGGGCACTTTGTTTTTTCCAAAGGGGATGACTATGCACTTTTTGGCATTTAGCTTTAGGCCATGGCTCTGGCACCAGTTATCCGTCTCTGTGAGACCCTTTTGGAGGATGCTTGTGTCAGTCAGAGAGTCGATTATAGCACCCAGTTTTCAGTCATCAGCGAACTTGGTCAGCCATAGTTCACCTATGTTAGCCTGTACCTCAGAGAAATATATACTGAACAAGAGAGGTCCCAGGACTGAGCCTTGTGGGACACCACTTGTAACTGGTTTAGAGTCTGACATGGCACCTGCTATTCTGTCTATGGGGGTTCTATCCCTGAGCCAGTTTGCAACCC
Organism: Protopterus annectens; assembly: GCF_019279795.1. Classification (NCBI taxonomy): domain Eukaryota; kingdom Metazoa; phylum Chordata; order Ceratodontiformes; family Protopteridae; genus Protopterus; species Protopterus annectens. The sequence continues at coordinate 949,082,095 of NC_056744.1, forward strand.
ATCTTGTGACATAGGGGTTGATATTTAAGCTGGTGAGCTTATTTATGATGCCTGAGTGGGGTATTGTGTCAAAGGCCTTTGTGAGGTCCAGGTAGGCTGCGTGGACTACCTTCCCTTCATCTATGGCTTTGGTAACTGTTTCAAAGAAGTCGACCAGGTTCAAGAGGCAAGATCTGCCCTTAATGAAGCCAAATTGGATAGGATCCAGTGTCTGGAGCTTCCCAATGTCTTTGTTTATGATTTCCATAATGATACGTTCCATAGCTTTGCAGACCAGGCTAGTCAGACTTATAGGGCGATAGTTTCCGGGGTCTGTTGTGGCACCACCTTTGTGGAGTGGGACCACTATTGCTGTACGCCATTCCTTGGGAACATATCCTGTAGTAAGGCTGAGATTGAACAGTGACTTTATATGAGGGTTTAGTTATTCTTGGAGCTCATGTAAGATGCAGCACGGGACACCGTCTGGTCCCATTGATGCTGTGTTTTTAGCTTTGGAGAGGGCAGCTCTCACCTGTGCATCTGTGATCTCAGGAAGGCTACACTCTGTTGGGATAGACATTTGCTCTTTTGGGGGGGAAGGGGGAGAGAAGTTTGCACTGAACCTTTCTGCCAGGATGTTGGCAATGTCTGTGGGTTCAGTGATTTTTTTTGTCATTTTGGACTAACTCAGAGCATATCTGGGAGTTGCCTCCCAGGTTTCTGACATAACTAAAGAAGGCCTTGTGATTATCTCCTGAAATTTTTAGAGGGTTACATGTACTGGTAACATATCTAAATATGATTGTAGATTCTTTTTTATAAGACCCATTGCTCCTACTACTATTGGAACTGTCTGGATATCTTTCTTCCACATTGCTCTCATTTTTGCCTGCAAATCCTAATATTTTATGACTTTGTTTCTCTCTGTACACTAGACACTGTAGTCACCGGGTGTGGTGATTTCAATGATCAATGCTACTTTTGTCTTCTTTTCATGGACTACTATATCCAGTTTTCTAGCATCTATCTTATGAACTGCTGGTAATGGGTGATGCCATGTAATGTACATTTCATCATTTTCTTTGTTGCTTTGTGGCTTGTTTCCAGTGATTTTCAGCCTCTTCAGTACTATAATGTTTGCACAATACCCAGTGCAACAGTCTTGACACATTATTATGCCTTTCAGTATACATTCCTTCTGCCATTAGTATGTCATAACCAGCAACAAGGTTTGCAACTGTTTCCAATTCTGTTTTAGAAAACCTACATTTGTGTGTTTCTTCCACATGTTTGATGGACTATGTAAACCAATGTGTAAGTAGCCCACTATCTTGGGTCGCCAATATTAACCTTTCATCTCTTGGTTTGAATTCTCCTCTCCTTAACCATTCCTGCATTTGATCCTGATCAACATGAGGTTCTGCCAGAAATTTTCTATGCTTGCAACTATATTTATGCATTTTCCACATTTCTTGCCTTCTCATCTGGTCCTTCACCTTATATTATTTCTTTTGTTTTTTGGCACATTCAGTTGCTGCCTGATTTTTATCTACTTCTGGTTTATTTCCATTCCTGCTTGATGCTGATATGCTTCTGCTAAACTAAGCAGAGAAGTCATCTTAGATTTATTCTCCTCATGTTTCAAAACATTCACTACATTTGGGTCTTGTGAGGTCAGCAGATATGTGTACAATCCCATGATTGCAGATCTATACATGTAATCAATTTCAAGGAGGCCCATCCCTCCTTCAGAACAGAGGATATATAATCTTGGTATGCACTGATTTTTATAAATCATTTTTTGGGCATGAAGCATCTTTCTTGTTTTCCTGTCTAATCTATCCAACCTGTTTTGGGGCCAGTCAGTCCCTTCAAAACTGTAAGTTAGGACAGGAAGACCAAATTGGTTTATAGCTTGAATTTTGTTCCTAGATGTCAACATTGTTTTCAGGATTAATTTAAGTCTTCTAAAGTATTCCTTACTAAGTTTTATTTGCGTTTGTTCATGTTTTATTACTGATCCTCATCAATTCCCAAATATACACTCCTTCTTGCTCAAATTCGTTTATATCACGTTCTTGTCCCAAGCTGATGTTTTCTTGGTGCTGCAGTTTTCCTGCTTTAAATGTCGCTTTTGCACATTTATCAAGACCAAATGACATTCTTAAATCATCTGAAAAAGTTTTGATAACTTGCAGTTGCACTTTCAGTTCCTCATCTGATGAGCTATACAGTTTTAAATCATCAACAAAGAGAAGATGAGAAGTCTTTAAACTTTGTTGTTTTCTAGGAGCCAAATTATAGCCATGGCGTAAGATGCTAAGTAGACAGCTTAATGGTGTAAGGGCAAGGCAGAATAGCAGCGGTGACAAAGAGTCATCCTGGAATATCCCCCTTTGAATTTTTATCCCTGGGATAACAATATGTCCTTTATCATGGCTTAATTGCAAAGTTGTCTGCCACTGTTTCATGGCCACTGTAATGTAATCGATCAGTGTAGGGTTTATCTTCTACTTTTTTAGGCACTCTTTTGTTAAACTAGTCGATCAGTGTAGGATTATCTTGTACTTTTTTAATCACTCTTTTATCCATGAACATGGGATAGTATCAAATACTTTTTTGTAGTCAATCCATGCCATACTTAGATTCTTCCACTTTTTACAGCTCTCTACTATGACTTTATTTAACAACAAATAATGCTTTGTTTCATTTGACATTCTTTTATTGCCCTTTTGTTCTAATGCCATAATTGAGTTTTCTTCGAAATGTCTATAAACTCTGTCAACATCAGTTCCAGTGTATAGTTTATATACCATTGGAAGGCAAGTTATTGGTCTACAATTTTTAGGGTAGCTTGCAGGTTCACTGTTAAATAGGAGCATTGTTTTTGCTGTTGTTATCCAGGTTGGTGTCTGTTCAGGGTGTGCATATAAATAGTTCTTACTCATGGCTAAATCTTCATGCAAAGATGTTAATGTTTTTAATTTTTAGGCAAGGCTCAAAAGACAAACCCACCACCATAAATAGCACAAGTAACCAAAAACTGAGGGTAATGCTACTCAACACCAGAAGTCTAAACCTCAAAATGCACACACTCGAGGCACTCCTCAGTCTGGAGAACATCAACATCTGTGGAGTAACAGAAACCTGGTCTAAGGCTCCTGAGAGTACCCCAGCACTACTAAGCTATAACTCATACCATATATTTCAGCCACAGAACCAGGACTGAAACACAAAAGGTGGGGGTGTATGCATATTCATCAAGGATACCCACACCTCCAGGTTAGTGGCACAGCACAATGCATCAGAGATCATCTATGTGCAACTAACAATGGGCAAAACTGCAATCCAAATTGTAGCTTGCTACAGGTCACCCACCATGACCTAGGACCCCCATTCCACATTTCTGGAGACACTGGGAAATATGAAGGTCCTACCAAACACCCTAATACTGGGTGATTTCAATTACCCAAACATAAACTGGGAGAACTACTCAAGTACTAATTCTCTTGCCCAACACTTCCTAGAATTTATAAACTCGAATGCCCTGGATCTACTGGTCAACACCCCCACCAGAGGGAACAACATACTGGACCTGGTCATCACCAACATGGGCAACCGGTGTTTCACACCAGAGATAAACCCCCCGCTGGTTAGATCAGACCATAGACTAATCACTCTGGATATCCACATTCTGCCCCCACCCCCAATCAAGTAAACCACCTTGAAAAACTTTTCAAAAGCAAACTTCACGTTACTTAAGACCGAGGTGGAAAGGTTCACAGCTCCCATGCTAAAGGACAATGCTGTCCAAGCTGCTGAAACCTTTACAAAGGCACTCTATGAGCAACTGCAGGAATGCATGGATTATGCTATCCCAAGTAAAATCAAGACTCACTCCTCCAAGAAAAGGAAACCAGTCTGGTGGACCCCTGCCATAAATAAGCTATACAACAGAAGGAGTAAACTAGTACAGAAAAGAGTAAAATCCCAAGAAGGAAAGACATCCCTGATCAGTATCAGCAAGAAACTATGATCCCTCATTAAATCATACAAGGCTAGTTTTGAAAGATAAATTGCCAATGACTCCAAAGATAACCACAAAGTGTTCTTTAGCTATGTCAAGAACCTAAGTGGAAACTCTCAGATCTGCTCTGAGTTAGTGCAGAATGGTACCAAATACACTGAACCAACTGGTATTGCCAACATTCTGGCAAACTTTACCCCCCCTCTCACCCCCTAAAGGGCCCATAACCATACCAGAAGAATGTAGGTCCCCATCAATCACCGACACACAGGTTAAAACAGCCCTATCCAAAGCAAAAAACACAGCTTCAATGGGACCAGATGGTGTCCCAGGCTGTGTCTTACAAGAGCTCCAAAATGAACTAACCCCTCACCTAAACATACTGTTCAAACTCAGCCTCTCTGCAGGCTATGTACCCGCAGAGTTGCACACAGCAACAGTTATCCCACTCAACAAAGGTGGAGCCACAACGGACCCCGGGAACTATCGCCCTATAAGCCTGACTAGCTTGGTCTGCAAGGCTATGGAGTGCATCATCATGGAACTCATTAACAGAGACATTGGGAACCTACAAACCCTGGACCCTACCCAGTTTGGCTTTCTTGCGGGCAGATCATGCCTCCTAAACCTGGTGGACTTCTTTGAGACAGTTAACAAGGCATTAGATGAGGGAAAGGAGGTCCACACAGCCTACCTAGACCTCGCAAAGGCTTTTGACACCATTCCTCATTCTAGTATTATAGACAAGTTCACCAGCTTGAACATAAACCCCTACGTCATGAGATGGGTTGCCAACTGGCTCATGGATAGAACCCACATGGTGAGAGTTGCAGGCTCTACATCCGACACTAAACCAGTTACAAGTGGCATCCTCCAGGGCTCAGTCCTAGGACCCCTCCTGTTCGGTATATACTTTTCAGAGGTACAGGCAAGCATAGGAGGACTATGGCTGACCAAGTTTGCAGACAACTGCAAACTAGGGGCCATAATTTATTCTCCAGCTGATTCAGACACCCTCCAGAAGGGTCTCACTGAGACAGATACCTGGTGTCAAAAATCATGGCCTGAAGCTAAATGCCAAAAAGTGGATAGTCATCCCCTTTGGAAAAAATAAAGTACCCACGAACTTCCACATAGGTGGTAGTCGCCTAAATACAGAAAATGTAATAAGGGATCTGGGGACCCAAGTAGATAGTAATCTCTCGTTTAATAATCATATTGCCAAGGTGGTTAGAAAATCATTCTATGTGGCCCACCTAATCACAAAAGGGTTCGCATCTAGAACAAAAGAGGTTATTGTGCCTCTCTACTCATCACTCATTAAATCCATCATAGAATACAATGCCCCATTTGGGATGTACCTTACAAGACACCTGCAACAGCTGGAAAGACCACAAAAGTACCTCACCAACAGGATTACTGACCTCATACAGATACCCTATTCAGCCCGCCTCAAGAAACTCCAGCTGTACTTGGTTGCATACCGCTTACTCGGAGGTAATCTCTGCCTAACATACAAGGCCATGTCCACCCCAGAATTGATGGACATGCTCCACCTAAAAAAAAAACAAATCCCGGTGAGCCACACTCTCTAGAGATATAAACCTCACCACAATGATAAATAGGACATGCTGGATATATTCTTGTCCCAGAGACTCCCCATGCTTTGGAACAGGATTCCAATATACATCAGGCAGAGTCCCTCACTAACACTCTTCAAGAGAAACCTTGACGGGTGGATGGGAAACAGAAAAGTTATCCCGGGGATCACTGCAGTGGCTCTGCTGGACAGTGGCACAGGTAACTAATGGCTCTGCTGGACAGAGGCACAGGGATCTAATCTAAGGGGGTGGCAAAAGCCAATGCATTCTGGCTAGGCTTATAAATGCCCTTGGGCAGATAGCCTAGTACTTACCTATGAACCTAAGTTAGGTATTGCATCTGGGCCTAGGGTTTTCCAATTAGAGGCTTTTCTTAACTTTGTTTCAATATCTCTGGCTGTTATTTCATCCCATTTCATATCCTGTACCTTTAAACTTCTTATTCTTTCTTTTACTTCTTCTATCCATTTAGTATCTGTTATGCTCCACAGGATCTTCATAAATATTCTCTAAAATAAAATATATCTTTTTGGTGGTCTTTCAATTCCTTTTACCTTATTTCCCAATTCTCTATAAAACTTTTTGGGGTCATCAATAAATTGCTTATTTTGCACTCTTCCTTTATATTTATCTACATAACGTCTAAGTTTTTCCACCTGTGCGGAGATTTTTAGTTCATTTGTGATAGTGCATGATAGATCCTGATCTGTTCTAATACTTCACATTGCTTTTATCATGTCTATCTAAGTATTTTTGTTGATCTGTTCCCTCTTCTATACTGTTCTAACAGTGACCCTTCTTGTCTTAACTACTTTATAGTTTTCTCTATTTGATATTTCCATGATGGCATTCTATTTCTCCCCTTCCTTTCCCTCACTACCCTGTGTTCTTGTGGTAGAACTTTATCAGTTATCAATTTAGCAGCACAGTAATATGACCTGTTTACTTCTGTTATATTGCATGGATCTCTATGTAGAGTCCTACTTACTGTGTTCATTTGTTTTATCAAACTTCTGACTTCTGGGGTTTTATTGACCTTCTGCAGCCTATTTCTTTAATTGATCATAATATGTCTATCTCTATTAAATCAAGCAACTCTTCTCTTAGATCATTTTCTTCTAAGCTGAGGGCGCATTTGTTGTTTTCCATTTCCTGAGGGCATTCTACAGAAAGTTCTATTGCATCTTCCTGTGGCACATTCTCTTCAAATTCATCCTGTGCCATCCATTGCTCTCTCATATGGGAACTCACTGGCCATTCACTGACTGCATCAGAGTTTCCACAGTTTTCTGTTCCTTCTCTTTATTTCCAGCTTCAAGTGAAGCTGGACAGCAAGTTTTTTCACCCCCCCTTCTTATACTTCACCCTATGCTATAATACTCATAGTCCACATGTTTTCCTCCACATTACTTTTTACTTCTTACCCTACTTCTTCTTACTATTACCTTTTTACTTACTTCTATACCAAACCTCTCCTGTCCCACTTATCCTGCCTTAACTCTCTTTGGATACCTATGTGTAGTCTCTTTACATCTTCTGTTATATTTCCATTCCATGAACAAACAAAATTGTAAATACTCACTAAGGTTTTTTGAGCTTTTCTTTTTTAATTTTATTATACTCTTAACACTATGTTTCTTCACCTGCATTCTGTACCACTAAATTGTTAAAGATTGTATTATATTGACTGGATTATATTGTAAAATATCTTTAAGTAGCTTATCTCCCCAGGACTCCACTGAAAATGGGCTCCACTTGGCCCAATCTACTGTCCTGGTAAACAAATTGCAGATAAATTTATACTGGCTTCCTGTAGAAGGATTCAAAATATCTTCATCTGGCAACTAACCCATTGTTTCCCAGTCCACTAGTTTCCCATTAATTTGGATATTCATTGCTCTATCTTGTTGTGGTACTTTCTGAATTAGATTTTCTACACTGAATTCTTCACTTCGCAGGGACTCTATAACCTCTGTTTCTATTTTTTTAACTTCTACATTACTAATCTCCTTTTCTACTTTTCCTCTTTGTCTTCTTATTTTTTTGTATTGTAAAGTTGTCCATTTCTGGATTCCTTTGCCTGTATTTATTTTCAAATATCTTTGGTACTCCTCTTTTTATATTGGTTAGTTTTGCTTTCTCGTTTGCATATATATTACACCATACTAAATCTCTTTTTTCTTTCCCATGTCCATATTTCTTCTTCAGATGTCTCTTGATCTTCCTGTTTCTCCTTACTTGGGGACTTGTTCCATCATACTGTGGTGTAACCTGTGTTAGACCTTCTAAACCAAATCCTTCACTTTGCAGGCACTCCATAACTTCAACTTCTATTTTTTTTTACTTATACTTTACTAATCTTTTTTTCTGCATTCCCTCTTTGAGAAATTATTTTTTTTTATTATTGTGAAATTTTCCATATTTGGATGACTTTGCCTGTATTTCTCTTAAAATATTTTTGGCTGCCTTCTTTATATTGATTCATTTGGCTTTTGCCTTTGCATAAATATTGCACCATATCAAATCTCTCTCTTTCCCATGTCCATGTTTCTTTTTTATACTTTTCAAAAATCTCTAGGTTTTGTTGTTTATATTTTTGCCCTTCCTCAGATGCTTCTTTTTCCAGACAGATCAAATTTTCTTGGTCTATATACTGTTTTTCACAAATCTGTTGTATTAATGAACATAAATGCTTATTTGAGGCTTCTGACAGTTTTTCTTGTGGAAGTATTTTTCTTTCCTATCATTTCTCTCTTAATCTTTTTGTATATCTTGTGTCTGGAAATTCTGGGCTTTTTGCATAACAGTAACAATACATCATTTCTTTCTTATCCTCAATAATCCACTCTATCATCTTTATGGCTCTTCTTTGGCCTCTCAGTTTTTGTGATTTTTGTGGAATGCTATCTCCTTCTACAAGAGGGGGGGGGGGGTATGCTCCCCAAGGGTCTGGCCTGGCCCCATTGTAGGAATGTTTCTGTATTTTCAGAATTCTACATTGTCATTTTTTTCCAGGCCTGGCACCAGTGTACCTACCAAGATTGGGCAAGTTTTTTTTCCTGGGTCTTGTGCACCTAGCTATCTCTGTTAATTTTTTACCTACTTCTGTCCATGATATGTGCTATATAAATACAGTCTATATATCAGTGTTGTCTTAGTGAGAGTTTGTAAAAAAACAAGGCCCACCTCATGAAGGTACTCACCAAGATTGATGAATTCAGTTTCAGCAATACTATTCTCCTTTGCTTGCTGACTTATCATCTGTCCATTTGGCCCTCCATCATCTTTCCATTTGTACCCCTATCATCTTTCCATTAAGACCCCAGTACAATGCGGGATGCTGAATTTTCCCTGAGATAAATAGAGCTGTGTATTAGAGCTTCCAGTAGGGTTACTATGTCTCTATAACATTCTAACTTGAAGTGTGCCAACAACAAACATGGGATGTATACTGTACAAACTGACAAAATTATGACAGAAAAAGACTATGAATGGTATCAAAACTGCTTGTGCAAGTCAGCTTTGTGATGCAGAGAGACCATGTCCTTACTATGACCCAGGCTGTGTAGAAATCTGATCACTGGAAGAGCTAACATGCGGTGACAAGAATGAGACATCAGTGTCAGCTAACTGAGTGGGTGTGTGTGTGTGAATTGACCTGCTGCTGCCATGGCCTATATTTCTACCAGAGGTCAAGTGCATCAGGAATACAGATAATAGTATGTGCAAAGAATGTGTGAAAGCATACATACATCACAAGATTGGCATGCATGCCAGGACCATGATGGATGAGATTAGGACCATAATAAGAAATGATCTCCTCTCTCTGGTGGCTGTAGGTAAGGGACCAACTCCATTCATGACTTCCTGGATCACAGCTCCTCTGGCTGGTTCTCACTGAATTGGAAAACAAGTATGCTTTAGACCAGTTTGAGGGGGTAGATGCTTGTCAAGCATTATCTTACTGGTGGACAAAGCTTGAACTTTCAAGCTTTGACTGCCCAAGCGTCAATTCACTGATGATCGTAATTTTTCTATAGGAACTCACTGTCAGTGAGTTGTACTGGAAGTGATTCCCTTCTTGGGGGGATTCCATCCTTCTTTGAGTTTATGCAACTGTGAGGTGGGTATACACACATATATATATATATATATATATATATATATATATATATATATATATATATATATATATATATATATATATATATATATATATATATATATATATATATATATATATATATATATATATATATATATATATATATATATATATATCTTTTGATTCCATGGTATTCATAATGAACATTGATGAAGCTACCCTTAACCTCTGAACCTGCAGTTACAAATGATCTGAAAGATTTTTCTTGAAGACAATTTCATGTGGTAGTTGCTTTTCTCTTGAGAGTTTTAGAAATATATGGATTTTCTGTAGCTCTCTGATATTTCTTAGGCATAGCAGTAGCTTCTAATTACTGTCCTCCTTAGACTCTCCGATCAGAATGTTCCACTCCCACCTTATCAAGGAAGGGTTCACATCTAGATCAAGAGAGGTCATTGTGCCCCTCTACTTATCACTCATCAGGCCCATAATTGAATACAATGCCCCATTTGGGATGTACCTTACCTGACACCTGCAGCAACTGGAAAGACCCCAAAAGTACCTCACCAAAAGTAGCACGGGACTCAAACAGATGCCCTATGCAGTTAGGCTAAAGAAACTCCAGCTCTACTCGGTTGCTTACTGCCTACTTAGAGGCGATCTGTGCCTGACGTGTAAAGCCATGTCCAACCCAGAATTAATGGACATGCTCCACCTCAACAAATCCAAATCCCTTAGAGCTACACGCTACAGGGACTTAAACCTCAGCACAGAACTAAATAGGACATGCTGGAGGGACAGATTCATATCCCAGAGGCTCTCCTCACTCTGGAACAAAATCCCAATCCATGTTAAGCAGAGCCCCTCAATGACCGTCTTCATGAGAAATCTGGAGTGGATGGGAGATCGTAGGTTTACCTCTGGGATCTCTTCTGTGTCCCTAATAGAAAGAGGCACAGTAAACTAACCTTAAAAGGGCTATCTTATGTGACCTATTATACAGAGACACAGTCAACTAATCTAAAAGGGTAGCGAAAGCCAAACACACTCTGGCTAGGCTTATAAATGCCCTAGGGCAGATAGCCTAGTATCAACCTATGAACCTATGAACCTATATATATATATATATATATATATATATATATATATATATATATATATTTACATATATATATATATATATATATATATATATATATATATATATATATATAAGTTAGGGGGATGGAGGTGGGGTTGTCAAAAGTGCTCTTCAAATGAAGAATGAAAAATTAGTCAGATGTAGAGAAGCTCTTCACTTATGGGATCTAGTACTACTGTTCTTCCAGGTTGTCTTTCTTTCCTGTCTAGTTAAATATCATTTCTTGCATAAATGCTTAATCTATAAAATCTTTAGTTTCTTCTTATGCCTTCTTGTTTCATTTTATTATCTGAAACTTAACTGCTTTATTTACCATTATATTAGTGCAACACTCACTTTGCAACATGCCAACCTTTGCATTGTTTAATTCTTGGAAACTAAGAAATAGATTCTTATGTATATGGCCTTTACTCTTTAGTCTTTATTCTTTGGCAAACCTGGAAAAAATTAAATGGCTTTAAAGTCTGTAGTCCCAAGGTGAGAAAAGGAATCCACTCCAGTAATTTTCCACATCCCTGTTTGTCACAGGTACCAGCATCTAACTAAATAGAAAGTATAACCAGTGGGGCTGAAATATTTAAGGATAATGTTGAGGTGTAGCTTAAAAATGTGGAGATGAATTTCATTGTCTTTCATCCTTTTTTTCATCAGCCCTTTTAATCACATTCGTACTTCTACAGGTTGACATATTAAAGATGCAGCTGTATGTATAAAATGTCAAACTATTTCTCCTCTGACTCATAATGTGCATCTCTGTAAGGTGAATAAAATCATTACATACAGGAATTGCACTTTTACGTTTGATACATACTTGACATCAGTATTATCCCTGGGATTCAATAACACCTACACTAAGTGTATACTTAGTGTACACTGTGCTGAGTGAACAGATAACACAGTCATAACTCACACCTTCTTACTCCTAATGTTTGGGCGGCGCAGTGGTACAGTGGTTAACATTGTCACCTCACAGCAAGAGGTTCACCGGTTCGATTCTCAGCTGGGGTGCCTTCTGTGTGGAGTTTGCATGTTCTCCCTGTGTTCGTGTGGGTTTCCCCTGGGTACTCTGGTTTCCTCCCACATTCCAAAGGCATGCATCTGGAGCATTTCTCCCTGGGCCGCTGCTAAAAACAGGCTCTGTGGAACCTAGTCGGACTTTCCCGGTCAACAAATGATAAATAAATAAAAAATTTTAATTTTTCTACTGATATTTTTGTAGCTGTAAATTGTAAATATTTGCAGGAATTCATATTGGTTACTACCATATCTCATCACTATAACTTTCTGTGGCATTTAAAGACTCCACATGTTGATCAATTCATATGGAACTTTCAAAAAAATTAAGATAAACAAGAGTTTAATGGGTTTCTATTAGATGACCGAAGATGCATTCTATCGAATGCATCTTGGTCGAACTTAAAACAATGAGAAGGCAAACTAGCGAAGCGTCTTTTAAAGAAATTTTTTCCCAGGGAAAGAATTTGCTTGGCCGCTTCTGTTACTTTGCTGTTTTCGCATTGTAGTGCAATCTCAGAGTTGGTATATTTAAGCAGGGAGTGTGTGTGGGGGGCAAAGCTCCCCACTTTATGTATTCTTTCAATTTTTTTTTTTTTTTTTGGAACAGCGATTTTTTTTCCCTTGGAAAAAAAATTGCTGTTCTGAGCTTTCGAGATTGTAAGCTTTCACTTACATGGGGTTGATTATTCATTGTTCACTTTTTTAAGCATTCAGTGATATAATATAGACCCCAGTTTAAGTACCCAGTCTCTTTTCCTTCCTCTTTAAGATATCCCTTGCTCTCTTTCCCTCAACTACTGTACAGAATATTTTTTTTCTTAAGAAATGTACATAGATACACATGACACATGACCATGACAATGGTCGCCAGTTATCATGATGAAACAATATTCACTGTCCATTACTTCAGTGAACGCCAACCAATTTCTGGAGTCTGTCCATCCTGCACTCCTTTTTTTAATATATTCAAATATATAGATATTGACTTTTTGGGGAGAAGAGGACATTACCCAATGCAGCATTCTCTGAGTACTTGGACAGTCACCCATCTCTCTCTCTCTCTCTCTCTCTCCCTATCTTTATATATATATATATATATATATATAGAGAGAGAGAGAGAGATAAAGAGAGAGAGATGTATGGATGCATCAATAAATAGATATAGCAGTAGATATGCATACACATGCAGTAAAAAATGCAGTTTGCACAGAGACACAGACACACGCACACACACACACACACACACACACACACACACACACACACACACGTACAAAAATGTATTTTCATAATATACACAAAGAAAACTGCATTTACTTTCATTATACAACTTGGAAAACAAGTTTTGCTCTACTAAGTAAACTCACTCAAGAAGACCATGCTCATCACATCATCTTCTTCAACAAACCATCAAAATTCTCAAGATGAATACAGGATATTTCAGTGATATAATATTTACTTATGCTAAATTTATTGAATAGAGTGCACCAAGATACACTTTTTAGGACAATCTCTTTCATAAACACATTCTGAATGTCAGATAGAGCCCCTTGATGAAATCAGATTAGAATGGGTCCAGTGTCTGGGGTGTCTGGAGTTTTTTTATGTGATTATTGATCATTTCCATGCAAATTCTTTCCATGGCTTGGCACATGCAACTAGTGAGCCTTATGGGTCTGTATTTCCCAGAGTCTGTAGGTGGCTTGTCTTTGTGCAGAGGGATGACTGTTGCTGTCCGTCATCGGTTTAGCAAACAGTGGTAAAGTATGTTTCTATACTCTGGAAAATGTTCATTTTGTACCTTTACCTATTATGACTGCCCATACTTTGTGTGTGGCTCTGACTGCATGTGCTTCAGTAGTTGATATGTGCAGGACTGGAAATTCACACCACTGTTTTCTCATTCTTTGCCATCAAAATATGAGGACATAAAATATAAAGATACACATATGTACATTATCTTCAACCATAATAATCAACATATTCTTGCAGCAGATTCATTCCTGGCAGGATAAGATAAAGTGGCAAACTGCACTTCATAAGCTCTGTGAGCTCCTTCGTACAACATACATGGTGAAATATCTTACACTAGTGTTGTATGTCAGTGCCAGTATAGACATATTTTATACACGTTATTTCATTTCATTCATATTCTTCAATTTTCACAAAATATGTTTTTGCCACCATTCATGTCATCATCAAATCTTTCAAGTGGCTAAAATAATAAAATCCGATTGAATACACCTTTTTTTCTTTTTATCTGGATAGTGTTTATAATCATATCTCAGTCATGGAAAACTCTTGTATTAGTATGATGCCCAGGTAGATCCTTCATGAATAAAATTCACTTTGCTGTGTCGGTAGCAAGACACCCAACAAAGCAGTATTGCAAATGTCTAGTGTAGAGAATAAAATAAGAAACCCATCCCTGTATTTTGGAGTTGGAATATGTAAAGGGAAGATACAGTCGTATGAATGCACTGATTGTTCATTCATTCATTCATTCATCTGTTCTCTTCATTCATTCATTCATTCATTCATTCATTCATTCATTCATTCATTCATCTGTTCTCTTCATTCATTCATTCATTCATTCATTCATTCATTCATTCATTCATTCATTCATCTGTTCTCTTCATTCATTCATTCATTCATTCATTCATTCATTCATCTGTTCTCTTCATTCATTCATTCATTCATTCATTCATTCATTCATTCATCTGTTCTCTTCATTCATTCATTCATTCATTCATTCATCTGTTCTCTTCATTCATTCATTCATTCATCTGTTCTCTTCATTCATTCATTCATTCATCTGTTCTCTTCATTCATTCATTCATTCATTCATTCATTCATTCATTCTCTTATTGACCACATTAACAACTATCCCAAAGTAATACAAAGGCTTTCATCCAGAGACTTACAACAATCACTAAACATACATGTCTAAGACCCTTCAAGTATATCTTCTTCATACTTTCCTCCACTTTTTTCTGTCTTTTTATTTATTCCTAAAAAAAGCCAGATTTTGCCATATCCTAAATACTACTCATGAAAGTTGGGCAAATGTCTTTAAATAAGAGTGTGAATGGTTTCAGCATAACCATTTTCTATTAGTAGCATATCTATAGAGCAGTTTTCAGGGAGACAACAGTCACTAGCTATATGTTTATCAAATTATGAAATACATAAAATGAAAGCTCATGCCATCTAAGTTAAGTATCAGACTGGGTTTCCATGTCTTTAGAGGAAGTTACTGTTGGTTAACACTCATAAGTGCAATCACAAAATGTGTCAACACTCAAAAATCAATCACAATTACAGATGAAGAAAGTACTAATATAAGGTATTTTGGAGAAGGGGTAGCCACGCTTGCCCTCAACAGCCCCCCCCCCCACTCCTCTACTTATGCACGCCAACTCTGAAATAGCTTTATCTCATGGAGGAGAAAAATCCCAGATATTGCAACCTTGTTATAAAATTGGAAATGTCAGTGCATGCACATCAGTGATTGCACATAAGAGCGTCGATCACCAGTATATCAAATACAAGCCTAGCACCCACTATTCGGTCCAATAACCTTAGATTATCCTCATTTTAATTATGATTCAAGAAGTTTTTTTTTTTCAAGTGCATATTACCTATGAAATAGTAAGGGTGGCACAGTGACACAGCAGATAGGGTTGTTGCCTCACCGGAAAAGGATCCCTGGTTTGATTGTCAGTTGGGGTACCATCTGTGTGGAGTCTGCATGTCCTCACTGTGTTCGTGTCAGCTTCCTCTGGGAGCTCCTGTTTCCTCCCACATTCCAAAGACATGCAGTAGGTGGATTGGACACTCTAAACTGGCCATAGGTGTGAGTATGTCACGTGGAGGAACTACTGCAGCACAACTAGCTTTTTGGTGGTGTAAACCTTGGCTCTAGATGTTTGTCAGTGTTGAAGTGACACACCGACTCCATGTGTAAAAATGGGAAATAGGGGCTGTTGATGGATGGACTAACCATCAAAAAATAATTATTAAAGGTCATAAAAAATTATTTCCTATTAAATATTTGAATTTTATTGATGCTTACAGTGATAAAGAACCCAGAAATCAAACAAAAATACCGACTAAATCTTACTTCATCTGTTATATTCTGTTATATTCTCATAACTGGTAAATATATTAGAGGAATTTCCTATACAAGGATTTCTTCACTCCATTTCAAATCTCTGTCATAGTACCTATTGCAGATGCATCTTAGAGATGTTTTGAAGTAGAGAAGGAGCATGGAGTCATATATTCCTTCATTGCATATCACTGAATAATTTTGAAATTCAGATTAAAAAATTATCTGCAGATCTTGTGTTCTGATAATATGGTGATATCGAAACAATTTATCCTATTTAGTGCTACCATTAAACTGCATTATATTTGACAGATACAGTAGGAGGCAGTGAGCCATCTTAGTCTGTCTTTTAAGTAGACCTAACATTCTATTTCTCCTCCATTCCTACCTTCCACCCCACCCTTTCTCCACCTGCTTCATGCCCTCTTGAATATTTCCATTGTTTCTTTATCTTCCATCAGGAATACTAACCCATTATAGGGGTTCATTACCTCAGTTGTACTGAAGAACTTTCACAGATCCAGGGAGGAGGCTGTGGCTATTTTTCCCTTCTTTCCTTCTCATACCGGATTACTCCACATACCTCCCTGACATGATCCCTTATACTAACAATATCCTTTCCACAAAACACAGGATATCAAATGTGAGAGCTTTAGATCTTCTAGTTTTTGGTCATATCATTTCACATCCTCCCTTTGTGTAGTCGTTGTCTGCACTCTTTCCAAAAGCCTGATGCCCCTCTCCTTGTATGGCCTGCACAAAGTGTCTTAGTAATCCAGAAGGGGATTAACAGAGCCCCATTAATAGCAGGCATTGTTTTTCTTTCCATTGGTCTGTGTCCACTATTTCTCCTCCATTCCTACCTTCCACCCCACCCTTTCTCCACCTGCTTCATGCCCTCTTGAAAATTTCCATTGTTTCTTTATCTTCCATCAGGAATACTAACCCATTATAGGGGTTCATTACCTCAGTTGCACTGAAGAACTCTCACAGATCCAGGGAGGAGGCTGTGGCTATTTTTCCCTTCTTTCCTTCTCATATCGGATTACTCCACATACCTCCATGTCATGATCCCTTATACTAACAAAATCCTTTCCACAAAACACAGGATATCAAATGTGAGAGCTTTAGATCTTCTAGTTTTTGGTCATATCATTTCACATCCTCCCTTTGTGTAGTCTTTGTCTGCACTCTTTCCAAAAGCCTGATGCCCCTCTCCTTGTATGGCCTGCACAAAGGGTCTTAGTAATCCAGAAGGGGATTAACAGAACCCCATTAATAGCAGGCATTATGTTTTTTTTTCCTTTGGTCTGTCCACCTAAGGATACATGCCAGCATTTGTGAGCATCTGGCATAACACTGCCCTGACATGTTGCTCCTGGTAATTCACTGCAACTAAGATCAACATTGCCTGATCTTTCCTATGCTCTGCTGCAAGTAGTTCTATTCATCTCAGAAGATACTTCATACTAGCATTGCTGTGGTCCATTTATAAAATTTCAGATTTAATGAAACTTTTGATTCAATGAAGTTTGTTTCAAGTACAGAGCCTATACTGGCCAATTAAGGGCTTGCTCTAATATAGACCCTGTTGCATAAGTCAAATTATTGTGCCACAAATCAAGTAAGGACTTTAAAGTAAATAAGTTACTGGAACATCTAATATCTATTGATAATTTGTTCCATAATCTACCTTACCTGAAGTGAAAAAAAGAAGATTTCAGTTTAGATATAACATATGGTAGATAAACTAGTAAGTTGTCATTCCTAGTGTTTGATACCCAGTGCAGCTGTCAACACTTCCTCTTTAGTGCATTTCTATAACAGTACTAGGTTGGCTCTTAACAATCTGTAGGCTTTTAAAAGCAATACTACATTTCAAGTTGCTTAGTATATAATAAAAATACACATCCAATTGTATGTCTAGTAAATGTTCCTTGAATTCTCTATAGATTGGCTATCTGCAATACCAGCAATGCACAAAAATAACCACAATGTTCTATTATTGGGTGTAAACAAACTGAGAATAACTTTAGAATAACAATTATGTCCAAGATGTAAAAGTCCAAAATATGTTCTTAATTAAACCATATAATTTACTGACAGCACTATTCACATGAAGAACAATTAAAACAGGAGAGTCAGCAATTACACTCCGGTCCTTAATCTGGTTAACCAGTGAGCAGATTGAATGTTTGATTGCATAAATATAATAATTGCTAGAGGAACCAAAATATATAACTGAACATTTATTGTTGTTAAATGTCATGCCCATTAGTCTTACCCATGTGGTTAACCTGTCCAAGTAATTTTGCAAAAAATACTGAGGATCCTCAAGATTTGTAGTTGTACCTCCAGCCTTTAGATCATCAGCAAACTTACTCAAACATATTTGACCAGATAAGGGATAGCACTCATCAAATGACCAAATAGGAAGGGACTAAAAACGAACTCTAGGGTACATCACACTTAACACAGACAAATTCGGAATATTCTTTCTGAATTTTAACTCCACTTTTCTAGTCTACAAACCCGTTTTTAACCCATATCAATATATAAACATTCACATTGGACTTAACCAAAATGGTGATAAAGACACAATGTGGAACAGAATCAAAGGCTTTAGCCAGATCCAACTAGATCACAACTATAGCAAATCCATTATCCAGCAAAATTTACTACACATTTGTTGAAATTAACCAAATTAGTTAGACTAGATTACACGTGTGGCTCAAATGCAATAAGTCTTTAAGCAAAATAAGCGAGCTTGTTATTAACATTTTTCCAAAATGGTACAATTTTAACAATGTTCTTTCAAGAATTGTCTTTTAATAAAATTGGTAAACAATCTCACTTTTAAGTGCATATTGTCCTTAAATCTAGGTGCTGGAGGAATATCACAAAAAGCCTATTCAAATTCATAAATTTTGCTTAAATCAAATATTTAACCCATAATGTTATGAAAATGTAATTCACCTGTCCTACTAGCATTCTTAGATCCTCTTACTACAATAATTGCTCCATATCTCTTATTAACATTCTTAGATTCCCTTACTACAATAATTGCTCCATATCCCTTATGACTGCTCCTCTCCACTTTACAGCCACCCAAACAAGACACTATAATTTGTTGTCATTAGATCCTAGAAAGAATATTCTTTTCTTCCTTTAACATGGAATCTGTTATAATTAGAATTTGCGTATCTTTCCCAGTTGAGGACTAAATACAGGAATTACCATCAGAACCACTTAAATCTAACTTAATCTAGCACTTCTTTGATCAAATAATTGTGTAGAATTCCCTCCATGAGCCCACATAATTTTCTTCCTCTTTACTATCTGGTACTCTTCCAGTTATACTTTCTCACCTAGCGATCATTTATTATATGAAATAGTATCAGCAGCATTATTATTATTGACATTACAATTACTTCCTTAAGTCAGAACTGCAATCACATCATCTGACCTATCACTCTGGCTAGGTGGGTTTTTTCTCTCTAACAATAATATGGAACAACTGCCTTCCAAGTACTCTTGTTCATTTAAACTATATAAGTTATCAACTTGACCTTCAGTATTATTACACTGGATGTCAGTCTGAATGAATAGAGAGGTATTAACAAGAAACTCAGAATCTGTTTGAGAAGCAGCATCGTAGAAACTAGTAAAAGTCTGAGCGGCATTGTAGCAGCAGATACTAGTAAGATTTTAACAAGTAAAATTATCCCCTTCTGTACCACCACATTCTCTGCTCAAATGACTAGAGCATCTATTACATTTATTGCTGCCAACTGCAAACTCTGATGAACTTATTCCAAACATATTGCAGTTAGAACACTTTATTAAATTACCATGAGAGACTAAGCCCTTTAAGTACAACTCATCTATCAATCCATACAGAAAATGAGTAGTGCAACAATAAAAATAATCTGCTGAAATCACTTGCTTTTAAAATTCAGAATAAAATAACTCACCGCCCCTTGCTTCTCAACATGGCTAACATGCAAAAATATGAAAAAAAATCTTTGCACCAGTGAGATATGCAAGACATGTCTAGCCACTGACTCATAAGCTGAAGTAAGCCGCATACTGCCCAATAGGAAGAAATGCCTCCCTTTCAACAGCATGAATTTCTGGTACTGAATTTAAACAAAAATAGCTGTTTTAATTTTCATTATTTGCAATTGTCATTGTTATGAACATACTATGCTTTTTGACTGATGGCACAAAGATCAAAGTAATATGATTAAATCTAAAGTTTGGAACTCTCATAAACTTTATCACTTTGGTGTGCTTACAGATTGTTCAATACAAAACTGATTTAATTTCTTGCACTTGTACTCTAAATATTTATACTTCAGCATGGATTATACATACTTTTTCAAGTATTAAAAAAGTGGATGGAACTTTATTGTAAGTTGGAATAATATTTGTGACAATATCACAGATTATTTTTCAAATTAGGATTTAATTAACATAGAGCCACATGCAATAAAATAAACTATCTGACTAGATTAGATTCTATAACTGATGGAATATTAGTATCTGATTATGATGTTGTCTTACATTTGTATGCAGCTTTTGCTATAATTAGTAACCACCAACCCGTGGAATGTCATATGAACATTAACAACAAACATATTGCAAGACTCTGCAAGTAAAAAAAGTGACACCTCATCCTTTAAAAGTTACTTCTTTTAAATTAATTGCACAATACATGAATGGAATAATGTACAATTTGCTGAAGCAAGAAATTATAAATTTAAACAGTTTGGGGAAATAATACACTTTGTCTATATTAATATTACTTTAGAATCATGTTTCTAAATAAAGGAAAACAATGAACCAGACAAATAAAGAAATAACATTTTAACTTAGAGAAGGAAAGAAATAATGAAATAAAAAGACGTGTTATCACTAATATTTAAAACAGTACAAATGTGATACATATAATTCGTGACTTTACAAAAGCATGATCACTGGTGTCACACATTTGTATCTGCTAAAACAAAGTCAGAAAAGAGCAGCTATATAAGAGGAGAATGCAGATTATGCTTGGCATATCATCTCCTTTTCCTTACCTATACATGCAGAGTAGTTCTTTTTATTTGCTTTAAACTCCACTCATCCTTCTCAGTCTAATGAAACAAAAAATGAAAATAAAATCCATTTAAAACAAAAATATAAAAAATTAAATCAAAAAGTGGTGAAAAGAAGGCAGCAAAGCTAAGACCAACACAGATTAATTTATGGTGTACTGATACTTTTGTCATGGACCAGGTGGGTGAACAAGGGTGAGTTTCAAGGACAGTAAAACATGGTCACATATCTATCAAGGAAAATCTGTTAAAATGTGTGTCCCTAACAAGCCTGAAAGAGTATATAGGTTACAGTTCAAGTGCTAGTGGGAAATGTGGGTCAGTAATAAGTGTGCATGTTATACAGATTAAATTATTTAATTCCCTGCATTTGGTGTTTGTAAATAGGTGTCATAAAAACAGTGGTGTCTTTAACAATTTGTTAATAATCCATTCTCAGTAGTAAAGTCTTTAAATAGTTTCAAGACCAGCTTTGTTGGATAATGGCAGAAGAAATAATAATAAGGAAGAACAAGACAGTTTATTTATTTTTTTGCAATTTCTTAAACCATTAGGTGGGCTGGTCAGCTTACTTCTTTCAGCCATTACCTGAGCTCAGTGAGCAATACATTTATGTGCAAACTATAATAAAAGTATACAAGTTCAGTCAAAGAAGTCACCATGTATCCAAATTCAATCTAACAGAAATGCAAGTCAGCATGCAATTTGCTAGCTGGATACTACACACACACACACACACACACACAAACACACACACACACACACACACACACACACACACACACACACACACACACACACACACACAACTGAACGTCAGAATTAGTATTCATTATATTCATTATATCTAAAGCAATTATACATGGCTTCCTCTCAAAGTTAGTCTGTTAAATCCTTTTTAAATGTTTCTAAAGTATATATAGTTTGATTTCAGGAGTTAGCTTATTATGGGTAGCAAGACCAAGCCTGAATAAAGGTCTTTCTGCAATAATTGATTTGAAGTCAGATCCATAAGAAGTAATGTTTTGTGGCTGGCAGTTAAGGAGCAGCTTTTTTGAGTTGGACAGTAACTGAACTTTAAAATTTTAAACAGTAAGGTGCTTAAGAGAAGAGTAATCCTGTTTGTTACAGAGTGCCAGCTTAGCCAATTTAGTAGGTCACACTGTTAAGCAAAAGAGTTTGCTAGTCAAACAAATCAGCTAATCTTGTTTCCTGCAATTAAAGTCTGT
Source organism: Protopterus annectens (assembly GCF_019279795.1). Classification (NCBI taxonomy): domain Eukaryota; kingdom Metazoa; phylum Chordata; order Ceratodontiformes; family Protopteridae; genus Protopterus; species Protopterus annectens. The sequence continues at coordinate 949,104,407 of NC_056744.1, forward strand.
ATTTTATGGGAAGACTGTAATGAGATTAAACAGAAACTGTGTTCAAGTGTTAGAAGTAATGTATTTAGGAGCACATCAATGGTGATGATTTATCTAACTAGTTTAATCTAATCAACACTGAAAATATAATTAATTATCTTCTCATATTATGTTAAAAAAACACAAAAACAACAACAAAATTCTGAATTTTCTTTTTCTCTCCCAGTGTTCCACTACTTGCTTCATCTCATGCTAATGTCATATTCTCATATTCTTGCAAGCCAAAAGAATGCCCTGATGGAAATAAATAGCTCTTTTTTAAGGCTTGATGTAGAAGCCACGGAAATCCATCAACACACATTTAATGTATTCCCCTCTTTGTAAGGAATATTTCTAGTCAATAGAAACAAGCAATATTAGTAACAATATAACAATAATGTTAATCATTTCTAGTTCAGATTTCTGACAGCTAATTTCTAGGTAACATTTTTGACTGTTTTCTCTCTGCTCTATGTTAATGTTTTCAGAGCTTGTTTGTCAGATTATTCAATTGTTTATCAAACAATAACTATACTTCTGAACATCTCCATTGATTTTTACATTTCTGTATGACAGAGACAGTAATGTCAATGATCCTAGCTGGCAATACACTACAACATAGCTAGACAATGCTTCAGATAAAGCTTTTTTAGATTTATCACCACAGTCTGACACTGCTGACAATTCCAGTATTGCAAAGATATAAGAAGAGACATTAGGGTGGCCTTGAAGATTTATAAAGGGTTCACACCTACTTAACTGCTAGATGTGATACATCAAAAACTGGACGTGTTCTTTCTAGTAAAGAAAAGATCCTACTTTTGTATTCAACGTTTTCCCCTCTTCTTTAATTAATAAAAAATTCCAATATTTATAGCATTTTTATCCCAGTTTTATCAAGATTTATGACAGAGAACTCACAAAGGAGACAAAGCCACATATTAAGTTTCTTCAAACGAACTAGATCAATGTTTGTGTGTGTGTATGTGTGTGTGTGTGTGTGTGTGTGTGTGTGTGTGTGTGTGTGTGTGTGTGTGTGTGTGTGTGTGTGTATTTCTATATAGGTTAATCAAGGCCACAGTACTAACACTGTACCACTGACTACAGCATTGTTTTTTCTTTTGCTCTCTTACCACCCTCTCAAAAAAAAAATCACCATAAGTAAGTACCATATTAAAAGTGTATTTACAACTTTTTGGCAGGTTACACACTATTTATTTAGCAATGTTTCCATCTTTCAGGATTCCATTTTTATTTCCCTGAATACCACTTTTACCCTATCACTACCTATAGAGTTTCCATTTTGGCTTAAGGTTTCTAAGACTAGCTTTGCCATTCTACATCTGGTTGGCAATATACAGCTAACTGGATTTTGGTAATTATCCCTGTCTGTGGCAATCTGGGATAGCAAATAACTGGAAAATTGCTATACCTGACAGATGTTGACATCAGCTTTGTTAGTGAATTGGAGTTTATTGCATGAACCCTTTATGTTTCATGGCAGTAGTGGTCTGCAATAATCAGCTAACTAGACTTAGCCAATTATCCCTGTCTGTGCTAAACTGGAATGGCCAATAGTTGTCAGAATGCTAATCTTGACAGATGAGTCAGTGGGAGTTTATTGCATAACCAGCTTTGCGTCCCAAGGGGGGGGGGTACACCACTTGTTATCTTATCCACTAACACTCACAGAGGAAGTATACTACCTGCGTTCCCCAACCACTATTCCAGTGGGGCATTCTCCTACCCTACACAATTTAGCATACATCCTTACACACAGATTCTCTTTTCTGCCATTAATTCATCGTAAGTTGCATACAAATTCATCTTCCCATCCTACTTTCATTTCTTAGCTGCTTATCTTGAGCCATCTAGTCCCTTCCTTCTGAATACCATAGCTGAGAGATTACCTTGTTTGTACACACCAGGTCATTTTATTGTATAGGAATGATGCACTGCTCACTTATCAATGCCACCATCTAAACTATGTCTGTGTGTGTGAGTGTGTGTGTGTGTGTGTGTGTGTGTGTGTGTGTGTGTGTGTGTGTGTGTGTGTGTATAAATTAATACATATATGCATATATGGAGAGAGAGAGAGAGAGAGAGAGAGAGAGAGAGAGAGAGGTCCATGACACAAGGCTGAATTTCTACATGTTCAAACATGAAAAGATTAGCCAGGAATACTGAGACTTCAGAAGTTGGAACAGCATGGACATTCTTTGTGCAGGATCCTGGTTCAGAGAGCACTGGAGTTTTGATCCTTCCTCTACTGTACTACAATCTCAGAGTTTGTATATATAATTAGCAGGGGGTATGGGGGCGGTGGGGGGGTTGCCCTCCTGCAAAATAAAACAAAACAAAAAAAAAAAAGGCAGGTGATGGTTTCTGCTTGATTTTTCGGGTTTCTAGGTTTTCAGTATTCCCCAGCCAATCTTTTCATGTTCAGTCTTGTGGAAATTCGACCTTGTGGCAAGGACCCATGTATATATATATATATATATATATATATATATATATATATATATATATATATATTTATATATATATATATATATATATATATATATATATATATATATATAAAATTCCTTGTCCTTCACCTTTTTTAATTTTTTTTGTTAATTGTCTGCTCATAAAAATAAACATAGAATTATCCAAATATGCAAGTTAAAGAGATATACACCTTTGTGTGAAACACCGTATCTAGCCTATACTATTTTGGGTCACAATGTTCTACATCAGAATCTATAATGGTTTTAAATCTCCCACATTGTGACTCTCTATACATTCACTTATTGGCGATTATTGTGATAGCTGCCAAGAAAATGTGAATAATTCTTTTCCTTCTAATCAAGTCTCAAACTTACAATTGACCACATAATTCTAACATCAGTAAAGGTTGTTTTAATTAAAATACATCTTTAAACATATTTTCCATTAGTTTTTTTAGCAATTAACCCCAGATCATTTTCCCCTCAAGTATATAAAGATTAATCCCACACTTCCTTCCACCTGCTGTCACCTGGGTTTTTCTCTCAGTCTAGCAGGAAAAAAATGACATCTACCACCCCCAGCCACACTGTCCTCTGACGTAAAGGAAAAAGCAAACATAATTAGTATTTGCTTTCCCAATAAATTATATTCCTTAAATCTCTTAGCCTTATTTAGATTTTGTCTCAATGTGTATTTCCATCTGTTTTTTTTATATACTCCTGTCTCATTTCTGCCTTATATACAACACATAAAGGTCATATGGCTACCTACTTGCTTTCTTGCTAGGCTCATGGGATGCCCCCTGACTTGCTTAGTTATTCCATGAATCACAAATGAATGTATTAAAAAGCAGGATGAAATAATGCCCCTACTATTCAAAATCATCTCTATTGTCCACTTAGATTGCTGTTCCTGCTAAGATGTACCTTGAAGTGAATGCAGGTACTGGGTCACTAACCTTTGCTCCCTTGTTCTGACTCCTCAGTATGACCACCTAGCCCATCTTACTGGACTTATTTGGCAACTGAATGTTTCATCTAGAATTGCATTATCACCTAAATAAAAGCATAACACTGATGTAAGTGTCAAGTACAAAAAACGGTGATGAAATGTTGCAGCTCTTACATGCATAAAAATACACCAGTGTTATTCTCCATAATGGATTAAACTAAATGCAAATCATGTTTCTCTGGGCCTGTTCGTTTGTGCTGTGCTATTTATATTCTTAATATATTTTTCCTATGACTTTTTGCACCAGATCTGAAAACCATCCAGCTACTCCTTACTAACCATGTGCCCTTTCATCTCTAGTAGAATCAAATGAACTTTTTATGCTTCACAAGCTTCATGCAAGACGTTTCTCATGATGTGTACGTTATTAAAAGATGCAAAAAGTATTATACATATCCTGTGCAATGTTTTTTAAATAACAAGAAATAAACTTATGAAAACCGAATAACATATATAGGTCATAGCTATATCATCTTGTAGGACTACATATGAATCTTTCCTTAGTCTAAAAGAGTGAAAACGTTTAATTTCTTCATTTAATTAGATTTGATCACCAAAAGCTGAATCTGAAATTTACATAAATACCTCATCTTATGTGCGGTATATACTGCATTTTTTGTTTCTAAATAAAGAACCTCACTATTTGTAAGTCTGCATTAGATAAAACTGGGTCCTACAGTCTGTAAAATACCTCTGAAGCTCCTTGATTCCCACGCCCTGTCTGTGATGCTTTCTGTAACCCAAAAGGGACGAAAAATGTTTGTTAAAGGTTAGAAAGTTCACTGTATCAGTAAATGTGAATTGAGGTACATGCACCCTTTTGTAATGTAAGCCATCATATTACAAATAGTGGATGAAGAAGATTCTCTTTATCCCCACTGTACCTCAGGATACATCTCTGATTTTCTAGTGCCTTTATGACTTATCATTGGCTGCCATGAAGGAGGATAAGAGGGGGAAGGCATGCCCGAAGGCAGGTAAAGGCTAGGACTGTGATAGTGAGGGCCGAAACTTTGAATGTTGGCAGTATTACTGGTATAGGGAGAGAGCTAGCTGATATGATGGACCAAAGGAAGGTTGGTATATTGTGTGTGCAAGAGATCAGATGGAAGGGGAGCAAGGCTAGGTGAATCGGAGGTGGTTTCAAATTGTTTTATCATGGTATGGATGGGAGGAGAAATGGTGTAGGCATTATCCTGAAGGAACAGTATGCTAAGAGTGTTTTGGAGGTGAAAAGAGTGTCGGATAGAGTGATGTTTATGAAGCTGGAAATTGATGGTGTAATGATGAATGTTGTTAGTGCATATGCTCCACAAGTTGGGCGTGCGATGGATGAGAAAGAAAACTTTTGGAGTGAGTTGGATGAAGTGGTGATGACTGTAGCCAAGGGTGAGAGACTGGTGATTGGAGCAGATTTCAATGGGCATGTTGGTGAAGGGAACAGAGAGGATGAGGAAGTGATGGGTAGGTATGGTGTTAAGCAAAAGAATGCAGAAGGTCAAATGGTAGTGGATTTTGCAAAACGGATGGACATGGCTGTGATAAATACGTATTTTAACAAGAGTGAGGACTACAGGGTGACATACAAGAGTGGAGGAAGATGCACACAGGTGGATTATATCTTATGTAGAAGGGCCAGTTTGAAGGAGATTGGAGACTGTAAAGTGGTGGCAGGGGAAAGTTTAGTTAGCCAGCATAGGATGGTGGTTTGTAGGATGACACTGGTGATCAAGAAGAGGAGGATGAGTGTGAGGGCAGCACCAAGGATCAAATGGTGGAAATTGAAAAAGGGTAATTGTGAGGTGATGCTCAGGGAAGAGTTAAGACAGGCACTGGGTGGCAGTGAAGAGTTACCGAATAGCTGGGTAACTACAGCAGAGCTAGTAAGAGAGATGGCTAGAAAGGTGCTTGGTGTGACATCTGGAAAGAGGAAGGAGGACAAGGAGACCTGGTGGTGGAATGAAGAAGTACAGGAGAGTATACAGAGAAAGAGGTTGGCGAAGAAGAAGTAGGATTGTCAGAGAGAAGAAGAAAGTAGACAAGAGTATAAGTAGATGAGGCGCATGGCAAAGAGATAGGTGGTGAAGGCTAAGGATAAGGCATATGAAAAGTTGTATAAAAGGTTGGACACTAAGGAGGAAGAAAAGGACCTGTACCAATTGGCTAGACAGAGGGACCGAGCTAATAAAGATGTGCAGCAGGTAAGGGTGATAAAGGATAATGAGGGAAACATACTCACAAGCGAGGAGAGTGTGTTGAGCAGATGGAAAGAGTACTTTGAGGGGCTGATGAATGAAGAGAATGAGAGGGAGAGAAGGTTGGATGATGTGCAGATAGTGAATCATGAAGTGCAGTGGATTAACAAGGAGGAAGTAAGGATAGCTATGAAGAGCATGAAGAATGGAAAGGCTGTTGGTCCAGATGAAATACCTGTGGAAGCATGGAGGAGTTTAGGTGAAATGGCAGTGGAGTTGTTAACTAGATTATTTAATGAAATCTTGGAAAGTGAGAGGATGCCTGAGGAATGGAGAAAAAGTGTTTTGGTACCGATTTTTAAGAATAAGGGTGATGTGCAGAGCTGTAGTAAATATAGAGGGATTAAATTGATCAGTCACAGCATAAAGTTATGGGAAAGCATAGTGGAAGCTACGTTAAGAATGGAGGTGATGATTAGTGATCAGCAGTATGGTTTCATGCCAGGAAAGAGCACTACGGATGTGATGTTTGCTCTGAGAGTGTTGATGGAGAAGTACAGCGAAGGTCAGAAGGAGTTGCATTGTGTCTTTGTGGATTTTGAGAAAGCATATGACAGGGTGCTTAGAGAAGAGTTGTGGTATTGTATGAGGAAGTCGGGAGTGTCAGAGAAGTATGTAAGAGTGGTACAGGATATGTACGAGAGTAGTGTGACAGTGGTGAGGTGTGCGGTGGGATTGACGGATGCATTTAAGGTGGCGGTGGGATTACATCAAGGATCAGCTCTGAGCCCTTTTTATCTGCAGTGGTGATGGACAGGTTGATAGACGAGCTCAGACAGGAGTCCCCGTGGACTATGATGTTTGCAGATGACATTGTGATCTGTAGTGAGAGTAGGGAACAGGTGGAGGAGACCCTGGAGAGGTGGAGATATGCTCTAGAGAGAAGAGGAATGAAGGTCAGCAGGACTAAAGCAGAATATATATGTGTGAATGAGAAGGAGGATAGAGGAATGGTGAGGATGCAAGGAGTAGAGGTGGCAAAGGTAGATGAGTTTAAATAATTGGGGATCAACATTTCAGAGTAATGGTGAGTGTGGTGGAGAGGTGAAGATGAGAATACAGGCAGGATGGCGTGGGTGGAAAAGAGTCTCAGGAGTGATTTGTGACAGACCAGTACCAGTAAGAGTGAAAGGGAAAGTCTACAAGAGGGTAGTTAGACCAGCTATGTCATATGGGTTGAAGACAGTGGCATTGACAAAGGCAGGAGTCAGAGCTTGATGTGGCAGAGTTGAAGATGTTACGATTTGCACTGGGTGTGACGAGGATGGACAGGATTAGGAATAAGTATATTAGAGGGTCAGCCCAGGTTGGAAGGTTTGGAGCCAAAGCCAGAGAGGCAAGATTATGTTGGTTTGGACAAGTGCTGAGGAGGGATGCAGAGTATATTGGGAAAAAGATTCTAAGGATGAAGCTGCCAGGTAACAGGAAAAGAGGAAAGCCTAAGATAAGGTTTATGGATGTGGTGAGAGAGGACATGCAGGTGGTTGGTGTGACAGAGCAAGATGCAGAGGACAGGAAGAAATGAAAACAGTTGATCTGCTGTGGCGACCCCTAATGGTAGCAGCTGAAAGAAGAAGAAGAAGAAGAAGAAGAAGAAGAAGAAGAAGAAGGAGAAGAAGACTGGCTGTCTTGTACCAGTTTGGGCATGCTACTTGATGTTCTATTTGACTGCTCAGACATAAGTTTCTGCAAAAGCTACACCCAAAAGCTATTATATTAGCATTAGGAAAGGTTCCCCAGAAACTCTAGTCCCATACATACTTTTGTCAGTGCTATAATGCTTAACAGAAACAAAATGTTTTGATAGGATGGTGAAAGGTGGACTTTAAAGAACAATAGGAATCCAGTGGTAGAGACAAACCCTTGACGTCATGTTATATTAAGAATTCATTTGTGGGTGTCTAAATAACATATCTGGGCTGCAGTCATTACCAATCCTGCTATTACTGAAATTGTCACATTAAGCTATCTTCTAAGCCTGCAGCAGTGTGCTAATCTATTCACATAGCTCAATAATATTTTTAAATCTTGGCAAGACACTGACATGGTGTATAACCGATTGACGTTGTTATTTGAGAATGGGATAACTTAAGATGGAGAGTGGAAGCCAAGTTGGGATTTGCCATAGGAAAATAAACTGTTACCTGCACCTGTAGTAAGTAGTTACTGCCTAGCTTATAATGGCTGGTAAAGCTCTGCTTCAGATGAAGGGGAAATGCTTGCCTTTGGGGGGGTGGTGGACTTAGACAGCAAGGTAATTGCTCAAGCAACTTTTCCATCACAACCTCCTTCCCCCCTCATCTCCTTCTACATCAGTAAGGGTTGTGCATTCTCTTCCTCATTTTGTGCTGCTTCTAGAGCATTGTAAATTGCTTAGAAGGGGGACAGGAATTGAGATCCATAACTGAGACCTAGTTCAAGGCTCCAGGCAGCACCCCTGCAATACCAGGCTACAATTCTTACCACACTTTTCGGCCACAAAACCAAGACTGAAACACTAAAGGTGGAGGAGTGTCCATATTCACCAAGGATATTCACACCTCCAGGCTAGTTGCCCAACACAATGCATCTGAAATTCTCCAGGTGCAGCTAACACTAGGTAAGACTGCAATCCAAACTGTAGCTTGCTACAGATCCCCCACCATGCTCTAAGATTATCACTACACCTTTCTAAACATACTGGAAAATATTAAGATACAACCAAACACCCTAATACTGGGTGATTTCAAATACCCTGCCATTAACTGGGAAAACTACTTGGGTACCAACTCCTTTTCCCAGCGGTTCTTGGAATTCATAAATTCCAATGCCCTGGATCAACTAATCCATTGTCCCACCAGGGGGTCCAATATCCTAGACCTGGTCAATACCAACATGGAAGACAGATGCTCCACACCAGTGGTCACCCCCTCATTGGTCAGGTCTGACCATAAGCAAATCACCCTTGACATCCACATCCCACCCTCACCCCCCAGTAAGGAAACCTCCTTAAAAAACTTATCCAAAGTCAACTTCATGCTACTGAAGTCAGAAGTAAAAAACTTCACGACACCCATGCAGACGGGATCTGAAAGTTTGACTGCAGAATCCTGCACTAAGGCACTGTATGAACACATCCACTCGTGCATGAATCGTACCATCCCAAATAGAACCAAGATGCTCTTCTCCAAAAAAAGGAAGCCAATCTGGTGGTCCCCTGCTATAAACAAACTATACAACAGAAGGAAGAAACTGCTGCAGAAAAGAGGAAAATCCCAGGATGCAAAAAACTCCCTCACCAGCCTCAGTAAGAAGCTGAGATCCCTCATAAAATCCTCAAAAGCTAGTTACGAAAATAAAATTGCCAAAGATTCCAAAGACAACCACAAAGCATTCTATAGTTATGTCAAGAATCTAAATGGCAATGCTCAGATCTGCTCTGAGCTACAACAGAATGGCATTAACTATACTGATCCCAAGGATATTGCCAATATCCTGGCAGATCAATTTAGTGCCAACTTCACCCACCCTCTAACCCCCTAAAGGGCCCAGCTCAACACCAAAAGATTGCTAAATTCCGATAATCATGGCCACACAGGTAGAAACCGCACTCTCCAAAGCTAAGAATACAGCATCCATGGGACCAGATGACATCCCAAACTGTTTACTACATGAAATACAAAATGAGCTGGCACCTCACCTAAGTGTCATGTTTAATCATAGCCTCACCTCAGGCTTTGTGCCCACTGAGTGGCTAACAGCAACAGTTATCCCACACCACAAGGGGGGATCTGCCCTGGATCCTGGGAACTACCATCCCATCAGTCTGCCAAGCCTGATCTGCAAGGGCATGAAACGCATTATCATGGAACTTTTAAACAAAGACATTGGCAACCTTAAAACACTGGACCCAACCCAGTTTGGGTTTGTGAAGGGCCGATCTTGTCTCCTGACTCTGATTTACTTCTTTGAATCCATCTCCAGAGCTGTGGATGAGGGTAAGGTGGTCCACACAGCCTATCTGGACCTCACCAAGGCCTTTGACACCACCCCCCACTCTGGAATCATAGATAAACTTACTAAGCTGGGCATAAGCCCCTACATCACTCGATGGGATGCCAACTGGCTTATTGACAGAACCCAGACTGTAAAAGTAGCCGACTCCAAATCCAGCTCCAGACAAGTGACACGTGGAATACCTCAGGGTTCAGTCCTGGGACCACTATTGTTTGGCATCTACTTCTCTGAAGTACAGGCCAACACTAAGGGACTCTGGCTAACAAAGTTCGCAGATGACTGCAAACTGGGAGCCATTATTGAATCCCCGAATGATGTGTATATTCTACAAAAGGGCCTTACAGAAACAGATGCCTGGTGCCAGAGCCATGGGCTCAAGCTTAATGCCAAGAAATGTATAGTAATCCCCTTTGGAAAAAAACATGTACCCATAAATTACCACATAGGTGGCAGGACACTAAACATCGAAAGTGTGATGAGAGACTTAGGGACACAGGTGGACAGTGGTCTGTATTTCGATAACCATATCACCACAACAGTCAGGAAATCCTTCTATTTGGCACACCTCATCACTAAGGGCTTTTCATCCAGAAAAAAGGAGGTCAGTGTCCCACTGTACTCATCCCTCATTAGACCCATTATAGAGTATAATGCCCTGTTTGGTATGTACCTCACAAGACATCTGCTGGAAAGGCCACATAAATACCTCACTAAAACAATCACAGGCCTAAAGCAGATGCCATATGCTGACCGTCTGAAAAAACTCCAACTATACTCTGTGGCATATCTTCTACTCAGAGGTGATCTCTGCTTAACATACAAGGCCATGTCAATCCCTGAGCTATTGGACATGCTCCACTTAAAGAAATCCCAATCCCTCAGAGTCACACACTCCAGGGATCTAAACCTTGTCATCACAATGAACAAAACATGCTGGAGGGATAGGTTCCTGACCCAAAGACTCACCATACTCTGGAATAGACTGCACATACATGTCAAGCAGAGCGCCTCATTGACCCTCTTCAAAATGAACCTTGATGATTGGATGGGAGATAGGAAATTCACCCCAGGGATCATGTCAGTCGCCCTGCTAGACAGGGGTCCAGAAAAGTAAATATTGTGGGAAGAAATATCCAGGGAATTGTTATGGCTAGGCTTGTATAGGCCCTAGGGCCGATAGTCTAGTACCAACCTATGAACCTATGAACCTATATCCACCTGTTTTATCTCTTGTGTGGTTATTGTAAGCTAATTGTCAGTTCTATTTATTTATTTATTTATTACAGTATTTTTTTTTTGTATATGCACTATAAGTTCATCTTCTTTATAACACACAGACTTTTTGCAGAGCTGTAACTGCATCTGCCATAATATTAATTCAGTAACGTTTATCTAATGACATGTTGCCCTTAACAAATTTATCTTTGGCCATTTTTAAAACCTCCTGCATTATACTCACAAACTTACTTCAGCTGAAGCAAAATCTTTCTAACTTATTTCAGCCTTAGCCACAGCAAGTCCTATGGATCCTTATAAAATTGTCAAAGCTATTTCACTTAAAGATCACTGCTTCTTTTAAAGTCCATTTGTAAAGACACTAAAAAAGTTGATGGCTAGTTGTTGGCCCCCCCACTCAATTCCTTTAATCTCTTCTGTGCAACAACAACAAAAAAAAATATCTTTTAGATGCTTACCACTGTGTTTTTTTTTTTCATTCTCGTCTTGATATGGTTACTTTCCCTCTGATTCCTAGGAAGTTATATGTAAATTTGGTGACCATCAGTGTGTACAGCAAGCGGATAACATTTTCATGCTTTTAAATAAATGTATTATTTAGCTTATTCATACTCATTCAGTTAATTAATCTCCTAACTGCACCAGACACATGAGAATCTAACAGTTAGTTATAAAAACTCACTGAGGAAATTTCGGAAAGGTTACTGCAACATGTACACATTGTGATAACATTTTTGAATGCCCTAACACTGCAGACTAGCATGAAGACATGCAGCACCACATTGGGCTGTCTATGAGGCTGTGCTACATGAAAATTTCATTTCCTTTCTGCTTTCACTGGCTTGTATGAGTAAGCAGAAAATTATCATTTTGTGAAATCACTCCCCTTCAACTATTTAAATGTATTGGCCATCCTACTGTATTCCATAGTATCAGAATACAAAAGGGATCACCCCTTTCAATCTATCTTGCTGTTTTAAAAATAGTGACTCTCCACTAAAACTTAACTTTTTAGACAGATAAAACTTAAGTTACCTACTTTCACATCTAACTTCTCTAGTGCACACTTCAGTGTTTAAGATAAACCATTTTTTTCATCTTACCATTAAGCATCACTGTGACTAGCACTTGCTCTAATACCTACTGGAAAGCAATAGGAAGCCTTAAACTAACAGAAGCACTCAACACTCCTTATTAATAAGGAGAAATTATTTATAATTAATTAAGGAGAAATTAATCATAGGCACTAAACAGCCTATAACTGCAAAGTACCTTGCTAGGGGAAGGGAAAACAGCTCCTGTACTTTTCAAAAAAAGCACTAAACTAGGCATGTCCAAGGATCAGCTTCCGGTGATTTCTCCTGTCAACCTGGTGAATCTGGGCATACTGGGGCAATCCAGCAATTGCCTCATGTACACAGACAACCCTCTCCTCCTACCACCCAACACTACAACCTGTGGAGAGATGCACTTACATGGCCAAGCTGGAAGCAAAGCTCTCTCCACCCAAGATTGTGCTAGGCAGTCAAGAGGAGAAGGTTATCACCCGCACAACACCTCAAGCAACACATAGCCCTTCTAAACTCACACCACCAACACCCACTGATTGCAACACTAAATCCACATATGCGGAGGCCCTTAACTGTAACCTGCCAAAGCAACAAGAACCTCCGAAGCTAAAATGGTAACAAACACCAATCACAGCCAAAGTGTCACATAGTTCACAACACCAGTGTGCCACCCAGCAACAGCCCCTAAGGCAAGACAACATACCTAACACTTTAGTCATAGATGACTCTATAGTCAGGCACACTGATGTCCCACTCACCAGGCTGAACAAGGAGAAAATTACAGTCAGCTGCCTGTCGGGTGCCAGGATCCACCACATAACGCATGCACTCAAGTCACTCCGCAGCAAGTACAAATATGACTCTGTCATTGTCCATGTTGGAGTGAATGACTTGAGACATACCTCCCTGGACTACATGAAAAGAGACATGGAAGAGTTCTTGGATCATGTGGCACAGGCAGGTATGACCATGTTGGAGTGAATGACTTGAGACGTACCTCCCTGGACTACATGAAAAGAGACATGGAAGAGCTCTTGGATCATGTGGCCCAGGCAGGTATGACCCTAGCCCTGAGTAGCATCCTGCTTTGCCCAGAATGATACCACAATATAAGGACAAAATGATTGACTTCAACAATTGGCTAAGCTTCTGGTGTCATTCAAAGGGGATCCAATATCTGTCTGCCTGGGACGACATGATCGAAATACCACAATGCTTTGCTAGAGATGGTCTGCACCATCGCCCCTGGGATTTAGGTTACTGGCTAAGGCTTTTGCCACCCCTATCGTGCCTTTTTTAGGCAAAGTTCAAAGGACAAAACCACCACCATAACAGGTACAAGCATGCAAAATCTGAAGGTAATGTTACTCAATGCTAGAAATCTAAACCTCAAAATGCACACTCTCAAGGCACTCCTAAAAATGGAGAACATCGATATCTGTGCAGTAACTGAGACCTGGTTCAAGGCTCCAGGCAGCACCCCTGCAATACCAGGCTACAACTCTTACCACACTTTTCGGCCACCAAACCAGGATCGAAACACTAAAGGAGGAGGAGTGTCCATATTCACCAAGGATATTCACACCACCAGGCTAGTTGCCCAACACAATGCATCTGAAATTCTCCAGGTAAAACTAACACTAGGTAAGACTGCAATCCAAATTGTAGCTTGCTACAGATCCCCCACCATGCCCTAAGATTCTCATTACACCTTCCTAAACATACTGGAAAATATTAAGATACAACCAGACACCCTAATACTGGGTGATTTCAACTACCCTGCCATTAACTGGGAAAACTACTCATGTACCAACACCTTTGACCAACGGTTCATGAAATTCATACATTCCAGTGCCCTGGATAAACTAATTCATAGTCCCACCAGGGGCTCCAATATCCTAGACATGGTAATTACCAACATGGGAAATCAGTGCTCCACATCTAAGGTCATCTCCTCATTGGTCAGGTCAGACCATAAGCTAATCACCCTAAACATCCACATCCCACCCCCATTCCTCAGTAAAGAAACCACCATAAAAACTTCTCCAAAGCCAACTTCATGCTACTCAAGTCAGAAGTGACAAACTTCATGACACCCATGCAGATGGGAACTGAAAGTTTGACTGCTGAGTCCTACACTAAGGCACTGTAGGAGCACATCCACTCATGCATGCATCGTGTCATCCCAAATAGAACCAAGATGCTCTCTTCCAAAAAAAGGAAAACAATCTGGTGGTCTCCTGCCATAAACAAACTTTACAACAAAAGGAAGAAACTGTTGTAGAAAAGAGGAGAATCCCATGATGCAAAAAATTCCTATACCAGCCTCAGTAAGAAGCCGAGATCCCTCGTAAAATCCTGCAAAGCTAGTTACGAAAATAAAATTGCCAAAGATTCCAAAGACAACCACAAGGCATTCTATAACTATGTCAAGAATCTAAATGGCAATGCTCAGATCTGCTCTGAGCTACAACAGAATGGCATTAAATATACTGATCCCAAGGATATTGCCAATATCCTGGCAGATCGATTCAGTGCCAACTTCACCCCCCCCTCTCACCCCCTAAACGGCCCATCTCAATACCGGAAGATTGCCAAATTCCGGTAATAACGGCCACACAGGTAAAAAACTCACTCTCCAAAGCTAAGAATACAGCATCCATGGGACCAGATGACATCCCGGGATGTGTACTACATAAACTACAAAATGAACTGGCACCTCACCTAAGTGTCATGTTTAATCATAGCTTCACCTCAAGCTTCATGCCCACTGAGTGGCGCACAGCTACAGTTATCCCACTCCACAAGGGGGGATCCACCTTGGATCCTGAGAAATACTGCCCCATCAGTCTAATGAGCCTGATCTGCAAGGCCATGGAACGTATTATCATGGAACTTATAAACAAAGATATTGGCAACCTTAAAATACTGGACCCCACCCAATTTGGTTTCATGAAGGGCCAATCTTGTCTCCTGCACCTGATAGACTTTGAATCAGTCTCCAGAGCTGTGGATGAGGGTAAGGCAGTCCACACAGCCTATCTGATCCTTGCAAAGGCCTTTGACACCATCCACCACTCTGGAATCATAGATAAACTTACTAAGCTGGGCATTAATCCCTACGTCACTCGATGGGTTGCCAAATGGCTTACTGACAGAAATCACACTGTAAAAGTAGCTGACTCCAAATCAAGCTCCAGACAAGTGACAAGTGGAGTACCTCAGGATTCAGTCCTGGGACCACTCTTGTTTGGCATCTACTTCTCTGAAGTACAGGCCAACACTAAGGGACTCTGGCTAACAAAGTTCACCGATGACTGGAAACTGAGAGTCATTATTGAATCCCCAAATGATGTGGATACTCTACAAAAGGGCCTAACAGAAACAGATGCTTGGTGCCAGAGCCATGGGCTCAAGCTCAATGCCAAGAAATGTATAGTTATCCCCTCTGAGAAAAAAACATGTACCCGTGAATTACCACATAGGTGTCAGCACACTAAACACCGTAAGTGTGATAAGAGACTTAGGGACACAGGTGGACAGTGGTCTCACCTTCAATAACCACATCGCCACAACGGTCAGGAAATCCTTCTATGTGACACACCTCATCACTAAGGGCTTTTCATCCAGAAAAAAGGAGGTCATTGTCCCACTGTACTCATCCCTCATTAGACCCATTATAGACTACAATGCCCCATTTGGTATGTACCTCTCAAGACATCTGCAACAACTGGAAAGGCCACAGAAATACCTCACTAAAAGAATCACAGGCCTAAAGCAGATGCCCTATGCTGATCACCTTAAAAAACTCCAGCTATACTCTGTCGCATATCGCCTACTCAGAGGCAATCTCTGCTTAACATACAAGGCCATGTCAAACCCAGATTTGTTGGACATGCTACACTTAAAAAAATCCCAATCCCTCAGAGCCACACGCTCCAGGGATCTAAACCTTGTCATCACAATAAACAAAACATGCTGGAGGGATAGGTTCCTGACCCAGAGACTCCCCAGACTCTGGAATAGACTGCCCATACATGTCAAGCAGAGCGCCTCCTTGGCCCTCTTCAAAAGGAACCTTGACGATTGGATGGGAGAAAGGAAATTCATCCCGGGGATCATGTCAGTCACCCAGCTAGACAGGGGTCCAGGGAAGTAAATATTGTGGGAAGAAATAGCCAGGGAATTGTTATGGCTAGGCTTGTATAGGCCCCAGGGCCAATAGCCTAATACCAGCCTATGAACATATGAACCTATGAGGCAATCTGGAGGAGAGGCATATGCTAATTAGCTATGTGCTGTCTCTCTTTCTCTTTCTCTACACCCAGGAACCACTTCTAGGAAAGCATCTAAGTGCCAAACAATTTAGGAAATCACTCAGACACATAGATCTGCACCACTACCCCTACCACATTGTACTAGTGAACATGGCCAAAAAGCCATGTTCAGCCATCATGGAAGCCTTCAGTACTGGGGATTTTTGCAGTAAATGGGATCAGGAGGTGTGTGAGTATATCATACCTTGAAACCTTCTAGGACAAGAAACCTTTCAAAGCCAAAAATATTGTAGGTGGAATGGGGACAAAGGCACAAAAACAGGGTTCATATTTTAAATAGTGTTCTTATACACTAAATAAATTGGTGTAATAGCAGGTTTTGCATCAGCATGCATTTTTCATAACTATATGAAGTCTGAAATTCAAATATCTGTCATTATTTAGTGACTTCAGCCCCAAACTTATAAATACCAGCACCAAGATCACCATACCTTGGAGAAAAGGGAATATTCTGAAAAATGTTATCTTGGAATAAACATATGCAAGGCTGATCTTTTGGCCATTCAGTCTCTGCCTTTTGGTACTCACTCTTGCTCGTCCCAGTCTTTCAAATGGGTGCCAGTAGGGACAATTGGTGGGTATGAAGTGAGTGTATGTGAAGGGTTGCATGTGCTTGTGTGTATGTGTGTGTGTGTGTGTGTGTGTGTGTGTGTGTGTGTGTGTGTGTGTGTGTGTGTGTGTGTGTGTGTGTGTGTGTGTGTGTGTGTGTGTGTGTGTGTGTGTGTGTGTGTGTGTGTTAGAGCAGCTGCCAAACCTCCACACCCCCCCAGATTAATAAGCATAATTACAGCGTTTGGTAGGGGGCCATGAACCACCAAGTAATACTACTGCTATGTTGTAATGCACTTAAACAGTATAAAGATGGTGGGCAATAGAAACCAGGGAAACCAATTTCTTGTGCCTTACTAACACTTTAACAATATTGGAATTGGGAGTTGGGGGCAGGGGCAGGCAACACCAGGGATAGGTTATGCACAGGTCTCAGGTACAGGTATGGAGAATGTGTGCATGTGTATGACTGAGGTGAACGGATCTCTATGACTACATGTTGCAGTTAGTTATTGCAGGAACTGTTCATCTGCACTTTGTCATAGCTAACTTCAACTTACAGTTGCAAATGAGTCAATAATGAGGTCTTTCCTCATTACGGCTTACATGTCTCTGAACTGAAAATGCAGCTTCATGTGAGCAGTGCCATAGTAACACATGTGCTTGGCTCTTTAATGAATCCCCAGGTCTATTTAAAGCATGAATATTTTATTATTACTATAATAATTATCATTATTGTTTTTTTTTCCTAAAGACTCAGACCCTTTTCATGCACGCAAGCCAACTTTATGTCAGACACCACACAGTTTTTAAAAGTTCAAAATCTGCACATTTTACTTGCCTTTACCTGTCTTTCCTCATGAGCTTTACCTCATGACTCACTAGCATGCCTCTCTGTTCTCATCTGTACCCTTAGTAGCTCTAGACAAAACAAGAAGTTTATTAAAATGGTGCCTACGTAGTTTTGCTTTCACTGTTTTATGCCCATTTTGATTATTCTTCCTTTTCTGGTGCTTGTTCCATCCTCCTTCATCATTGTCTTCTGTTACAAAAGATATCCAATTACCTGAGGCGGAGCGAAACACACTTTGGCTCGGTACCCTCATTTCCAAACTGATCAACCTGGGACACTGTTCCCAGGCAACAATCAGATGCTCTATTAGTTTATCTAGGTATTGTCACATATCCAGCAGTGAATGCTCCCTCATCCTGGCTAGATCTCCTCCGTTTGTTCATCCATGAAAAGATATTATCCTATCCAATGATGGGCCTGACTATAGAAATCATCTACCTGCTAAGACTTACAATGAGCAAGGTTTTTAAACAAAATTGAAGCATCACCTTATTTCTGTTTGCATTTACAACTGTTTCAAGTATGCAGACTAATTTAAAAATCATATTGTTGCTATTTTTATCATGTATGTATATTATCTCTTAAACTTGTATTAATACAGATATTATATGCAAAAAGTTAATTTGCCAATTTTTTTCTGAATACTCACTTAGATCTACATGTTAATAGCTGTTAAGTGTTTTATGTTTCTGCAAACTGTTGTGTAGGCGATGCAGTTTTTTTGGACATGGGTCCAGATTATGACTGAAAAGGGTCTCCAGACGAGGTCATCTACTTTGCAAATGAATATATAAAGAAAATAAATACACAGCCTGTAAATCTTTCCATCTACATTGCTACTCACGAGTCTTATGCAGTACAGATTATTTATCTGAATCTGGCTCACTCCATGAGATAATAAATAATTAACTGCAGACTTTTACATTACCAGATATATGATGACTAATTTAGAATTTGATGGATTGAAGTTTCATTGCTTTTCAGCCCCTTGCAGTGAATGAAATTAATACTTCATTTGCAATATGTCACTTATGACATATCTGAATTATAGTGCACAAAAGAAAGAGCTCTCAGGTTATCAAGATAACAAAAGTAGAGCACACTAGAAATGCTGAGTATGAATATAACCTGAATAATAGCAAGCATGAGTCACAGAAGAGTGAGACCTTGGCTTAAACATTGAATGGCTTATGCTAGGTGTACCAAAATAGTTGAGGGTAATATAAGACAAGACGAACTGAAAATAAGGTCATGTATATAAATAATCCATTACTGAGACAGTCATATGTACATAATATATTTTGTTGCTGTATGTTAACTAGTATTAATGATGAAAAGGATTATAATGACTGCCATCTGTACAAAGAGTATTTCTGTTGAGGATGTGAAGTGTAACAGAAAAATCGCCAGTGCTAACACGCATTAAAAGATGTTTGCACACTTCTCAGAATACAATGTAGAGTTAAAACATGAAATGCCAGACAGTTTCATCAGTAGAAAAGAGTATCGGTCAGCATAAACTTCCTCTGAAAGTCCAGCTTTTGAGAGACATATTCATCAAATAAGTGATACATGGACACCATTATCCATAACATACATCATTCGTTAATTTTCTTCCCCAGCTGCCTGCATGACTTCTCTGGTTTCAGCTTTTCAGGAGGCTGGGATTCTGACTCCTTCTTTTGAGAGGGTTAAAGATTTAAGTGTGCTTGGTTGAGTGACCACCAGAACAAATAGGGTAAGACGGCAAGGTACAAGTGTGAAGATTTGTAAGGTGAGACAAATAATAAAGGGCTAAGTTCATAAAGTGATAACTGTTTATAGGGCTGGGATAGCTTAGAACTAAAGTATTTAGGCAGCCTGAAGTCAGACACAGCCAGGAGTATGTCTACGGCTGTGGTCTTGAATGTTTTGTCCTAGTCTCTTATTGCGTTGCTTCAGTGAAACTGAGCTCAACGTACTGCAATTTCTGCTTCCTTTGTCAGTATTTTAGCTTTAATTCCTGATCAGTGATTATTTGATATTTTTAAAATAACTGTATTTCTGATATCACTAGGCAAACATATTTCTTAATTTTCCCTCCCTACAACTCTTACCTAAGGCTATATAATCTACCTCTGTATTCCTGGATGCTGACTTTGCATGGATAAAGTAGCATATACAAGTTTCCAGGAAGTTATCTTCATGGCAGAATTCCCCACCATCAGCAGTTATAGTTCACCATTTGCTGACTTTCTACACATCTGCAGCAGAATCCAACTGCCTACATAAGGATCATTTACAACCCTTAAATATAATGAAGGAGAGCACACATTTATCAGCTGGCACTCCACTCCTGAGCAGAACTCCATCTCTCAGGCAACTGGTCAGGCTAGGCCCACTGATTTTACAGCCAAACAGACTGACTTCTACTAGTGTAACCCTGGACAAAGATAGATAATTAGTCGACTGTTGTTAATGCAGACTTAAATTGTTACATATTCTAAGTTAAAGAAGATGCTGCAGGCAGAATATATGTAAACAAGCAGGTTTATTCAAATTTCACAAACTAAAATATTAGCCTATTCACTTTGCAGCTTCAAAATAAAATAAAACAGTGCTTCCATAACAGTGCCCATCCCATACAACCTTTACATAGTACATGTTATCTTACAACAAAAAAGAAAGTCTCAGGCCACAGTCCTCTCCCAGGCCCTAGGTTCAACTTTTTTAACTTTTGCAGTTATTAAATGCTTCTGTGAGTTCAGTACTCTGTAAGGTCTCTGTCTACTGTTCATTACAGGAGTTGTCTCAATGTTATACTCTTATCAATTTAGCTCTCAGAGGCATTTCCAAAACCACCCCTTTATTTCTTGAAAATTCTTTTACATCCTGCTTTTGTACTTTTGACAAGGGATCCTGTATCCACACTTCATTTAGATATGCCCTAGTATCTCTTGTAGAAAATTAAATTTGCAAGCCTTCTATAGAATTCCCTTTTTTCATAGCTTCATTACATTACTATAGCTTTGCTCTATCTTTCTCTTTCCTGGCTGCCTAAGTTCATAATGCCTTGCATTTTTTCTATCACTTTAAATGGTCACAACTATTTGGCTAGAAATGTGTTTTCCTTAAAGGCTAATAGATTAGTACCTTGGCTCCTGGCTTAACATTTCTCTGAGTCAGGTATTTTTGTTATAGACTTGCTGTTGCATTTCCTGGGCTGTTTGCATGTTTTCCCCTACTATGGGTATTACTAGCTTTAATCTATACTTTAAACGAATACAGTTTTTTATTGCACATTTTAATGGTGTCTTTTTCTCTTCCAAAGTTCCTTGGCAATATCAAGCAGCCATCTTGGATGTCTGTTATACAGAGGTTCAAATATGATATACCCCATTGAAGTCTGTCATGCTTATTTGATTGCAAACAGTAAACAGAGTGACAAATATTCCCAGTTTTTACTGTCATCACCAAGAACTTTCTTCAGCATAGATTTTAGTTTTATTAAACCTTGCTACTAACCTATCACTACAGGAAGGCAGACATATATTTGCAGCCGTTTGATTGCAAAGTGCTGACATACCTGATGCAGTACCATTGAAATAAAGGGAGTTCCTTGCCCAGAAAATATGTCCTTAGGATTTTACCGTCTGGAGAGTAAAAGTACCAGTCCCCTTAACTTAGCAGTATCTTTGTGGGGTGGCAGAATACATTACGACTAGCTTGCAATACTCAAAGCTAGATTTTACTAATGACTCCACCATGTCCATCACAATATGTTCAAATGGTACTTGTATCACAGACATTGGGATCAAGGAACATTAATATCTAGGATAAAGTGTGTTTTTCTAATATTCTCTTTAATTAGGTCTGGCCAGTAAAATCTTGAAAACACCCTTCTATTAGTTTTGCTCATCCCTGACGTCTTTACATGTGACTATGGGCTGGCCTCATTAATAATGTCCTATAAGGTTTTGGTAGTAGCAGCATGATACAGAATTTCTTCCACTTCTTTACTTACTCTATACAATACATAATTTCAATTGAAAATTTGGGAAAGAAGTTGTGGTAACATCTTGACCACATTTTTCTCTACCACCTCAGTTATATTAATGTCTGGCATACCTGAAGCATCATTTTCCTTTCATAACAAATTCTGGTTCTTTCTATATTTTGATGCCAACTCACTTCTAGCTCTCATTCTGAATCTCTACTTGCTCCCATCCACTTGCATTTCTTGTACTTAATGGGTATATCAGTTTGTCACACCTGGCCTATACATTTTCCTTCTGCTTGCCTTTCTATACTATTTTAAAATGGGACATTTTTTCCTAATAATACATCCTTACTCAAATCAGGTGTTACATACCCAAGATGTAACAATTTTCTGAGAGGTATCTTGATTTCTCCATTTGGAAGGGGATACCCTTTTGTGCCATCATTAGATCATACTACCTCCACTTTCTGAATTGTTACCAATTTTAAGGTAACACACTAGGAGAAACTTGATAATGGCTATCACATTTCCAGAACTTAACATGGCTTGAACATCTTTCTTCTAAAAATACAATGCATTTTACAAACTTGGTTGGTATTCAATGACACAGACCTGACTTAGATATCCTACCTGTAGTCCTAGAACACTCCATCACAAACTAATCAGTTTCCCATTCCTGCTGGCAGTATATTCTATTGTATTAGCAACACATAAGCATGCAATGTCACCTATCCCTACATTTCTGTCAACTGCAATGACAAGATTCTTGCCCAGTCTGCACTGTTCCAGTTTTCTGTGGTAGCATGGCACTCAAAGGTCACCAAATAAGACTGCAGGTTATCCTCCTTGCCTAATTTCTTCAGAAGTGGCAACATTTTGGGATTGGTGACTTTACTGGATAGTATAATTAGCTGTTTTATTTTTACTACTTTCTGGTTAGTCCTCACTTGAGATTCCACAATTTCAATAATTTCTACATGATTGCAGTGACCAGATAGCCATACCATGCAAACAACATCCACAGTTAATAGAAAATGTGTAGTCCACTATCTTCTTTATCTTTCATAAGGGGTGCTTGCAACAACCTTCTCACCAGTCCAGGACATCAAAGGCAGATGGAAGGAGTAATTCCAGCAGCTTCTGAATGAAGAAAACCCCAAAGAAGCTGTACTATCCCAGACACAGCCTATGAGGAATGAAGAGGAAGTGTCCACCCGAGAAGAAGTAAGAACAGCACTAAGGAAAATGACTCAGGGAATCAGCAAGCTTGGATGATGGCACAGCAGATATGATCAAGATATTAGGTGAGATAGGGGAGAAAGTTCTCCTGAGTGTACTCATAGTAGTATAGAGAGAAAGACATACCCCAGATGACTGAAAAATAAACATCCTAATGCTAGTGTTCAAGAACAAAGGGGACATTCAGACCTGTGGGCCATATATAATTATCAAACTCCTATCACGCTGCATGAAAGTTCTGGAGAAGGTGACTGATAAACAAATACACAGAGTAGTAGAAGGTAAGTTGGGAGATGAGCAATTTGGATTCAGATCAGGATAAAGCACAAGCAACCTGATATTTGTAGTGAGACAGATACTTGAAAATAAGCTAGAAATGAGGAAACAATCCAACTGAGCATTCATAAGCTTAAAGAAAGCATATGACAAAGTTCCTAGAAAGATGATTTGGTCAGTCCTGCGGTGATTCAAATTCCCAGAGACATTGGTAGAATCAGTGCAGGTTACTTACAAAGAACCAATGACTCAAGTATGAACAGTGTTTGGTGTTACAGAGGGGTTCCTAGTGGGAGTGGGTGTGCATCAGGGTTCATCTCTGAGCCTACTGCTGTTCATACTGGTGATGGACTACGTTAGCAAACAGGTCGGAAGGGACGTATCAACAAAGTTTCTGTATGCAGACAATGTGGCACTGTAGGCAGACTCTGAGCAGGATGATGGAATGCAAAACTGAAAGCACGTAGGATGAAATTGAGTACAGATATGACAGCTGTAATGGCAACAAATGGAGGAAATCAGAAGAAGCTGAAAATTCAGATGGAAGGGAAAATAGTTGAACAGGTTAACAGCTTCAAGTATCTAGGAGGGGTGGTTGAGGAGAAGGAAAGTCTAAATAAGGAGGTCAAAGCTAGAATCAGAGGTGCTGCAGAGAATTGGCACAGAGTGCTGGGTAGAGTATGACAGAAGAATGCCAAAGAAGCTGAAAAGTTAGGTGCTCAAAATAGTGGTGTGACCAGTACTACTGTATGGTACAGAAACCTGGATAGTAAAGGCACAGTTGTTGAGGAAGCCAGAGATGATAAAGACCAAGTGCTTGATTTAGGCAGTAGAAAGCACACTGTGGGACAGATGAAGAAATGAGGATGTAAGAGCAGGAGACAAAGTAGCTGTAATTGCTGGAAAGTTCAAAGAGAACAGATTGCAGTAGTTTAGGCACATGTGCGGGAAAGCAGAAGACAATCTGGTGAAGAAGATTTTGGACAGAAATTAAGAAGCCAAGAGGAAGCGAGGATGTCCAGTAAAGAAGTGGATGGATTGTGTGAGAGAAGACCTGTGACAGTCAGGTGTGAGTATCGAAGAAGGTAGGAGAATACCATTGAATGGCAACAAGTGACATGACAACACAACCCCATGTATAAAATGGGGAAAAATGGGGTTGATGATGATGACTGATGATGAGTCCAAATATGGTTTGCCTAGGCAGGAGAGTCACCAACAGTGTAAGTCTAAGAAGACACTGGAGGCAGGACATATGTAAAATACAGGCTTATTCAAATCATGCAAACTGAAATATTATCCCACTTGGCTTTGCAATTTCAAAATAAAACAAAATGTACCTTCATAATAGCCCCTAGCCAACACATCCCTTCAAATGTATAGGTTGTCCTATAATAATAAAAAAAAAAATCCAGACTGCAGGCCTATCCCAGGAACTTGGGAAAGTCCAAGGCTGCAGGCTACTCCTGGTTCCTACATTCAGCTCTAAAACAGCTACTTCCATGAAGATTAATAAATAGGTTACACTCATCAAGTTAGTTCCTACAGCACCTACTTTCACTCCACTCTTCCAGGTCTTGTGTTAAGATCAGCCTTCATTGAGGAACCTGCAATTTAACTAATTACATCAAGAATGTTCTCACATTTGCTACATTTTGTAGGACTTGTGGTATAGAGGGAAGTAGCCCTGCCTATCACCCAGATGACTGGGCTTCAAGTATCAAACTCCTGTGCTTGGGGAGTTGCTCCCTCCTCATATGCATACAGCTGTCCAGTCTTTTTTTGCAGTAGTAAAGGATGACTTATTATTTGGATGTGCTGATTTTTAACAGATGTGCTTCCTACAGCCCTGCACTGCTCCTCTGCATGCTGTCATAATCACTTAAGGTCAAAAGAAGACACCATCTGCAAATGTCAACATTGCAAATCTCATGCCCCCAAAATAAATACTTCTCCCTAAATCTTATGAATAAGATTAGAGAAGGCACAGTATTAGTGCAACCCTGCATAATATTGTGAATGAAACTAATCTAAAATTGTGGATTGTGGATGTGAACACAAATCTCACTCTACGGATTTGGGGACCAAATGATTGGCAGCAGTGGGTCATTGAGTGTATACTGTCCTAGCACCTATCTTGATAAAGGCTTGTCCATATACACAAAATATAGATAAGCTATGCAGTCAAATTCCAATAACCCATCCAATATCCATACACAGAGGAAGAATGTTTTTACTGATCTACAAGAAGGATTAAATTTGCATTGCTTCTTTGTAATCAATTGGCAGAGTTCTTTCTTCCAGCTGCATTGCATATGTTTTTCAGCATGACCAAATGTTATATTTCACCATAATTGAGTCATACTCTCCTGTGGAAGAAATGACAGATCACCACCCAGTCTGCCAACTCAGAGTCTGCCATCTTACAGTGAACATTAAAAAGACAAATAAACTATGTCACATAACACTATCTAGTGCTTCAGTATTTCTGGAAAACACCTGCGGCTTTTACCAGCTTGGAAATATTTAACTGCCACAGTGACCTCATTTACTGAAACAGACACAGCCTAGATAGTTGCTTTTTGCACTGCCTGCTTAAACTAGGTCATGTGCACAAGGCTCAGTATTTCCTCAAAGTTTCATTCCATGGCCCTACAATGTGCCCTGTCATAGTCAGTATTTCAATGTATTTCCTGAAAACAGCAGGAACAATATCCTGATATGCACCTGACTGAACCACCTGTGATTCTTTCCTTATTGTAGTAGAGGACAATTTAGGACCATGATGTGGGACCATGAGATCATCAGAGTGAAATGTCTAGAATCAGTGCTCATGGTAGACTCATCTTATCAAACTAGTCCAGTATAACCCTTATCATCACTTTGTTGAAAGAGCAATAGAACCATCTGGAACAGATACCACAGCCTGATTTTTGCAGCCAAGCCTAAGGATGTATTCAATGGTGAGTGCATGATCACTGAGTGACCCTCATAGCTGAGTTTGGCTCAGTCCAAAAAAGCAGAGTAGAGCCACATTGAGGGCTCTGCACCTATGCAAGGTCAGACTCTGGCAAAGGAAGTTAGCTCTTGGGAGAGATATTATTGTATCAGTGCTGTGGGAAGGAGACAGCACTTGTGTAGCAGGATCAACAGTACCAGCTAAATATAGCTAATATTACCTTATAATGTATACGTAACTCCACAAAGAGGCATCTCAGTCAGATATTGTCTGTTCCCTAATCAAGACGTCCATGGTTAGTGTAGGGATACTCACAGCTCCTCAGATAGTTGCATTTTTGTTGATGTTTTACTAGTAGATGTAAATGCAGATTTCATAATGACCACCTCTGACAGCTGTTTGTGGATATGTACGTAAAAGTTATTTAGAACATGTAGCCTTCTTGGAGGGCAGAGCAGTACTACTTTAGAGGGTGCCAGCTATGGGCTATGCAGCATTGTTAGAAGACTGCTACACTCTTATGTGAATGATGAAAACACCTGGTCTGGCATAAAACTTGACTACATGTCATAATATTCTGGGCACATACTGAGTCACATTATAATATCTACCAGTCTTAAGTGAAAAAACTGATACTGCGAATTCTGGCACATAAAAAAATAAACTGCAAAGCAAAAAAAAAAGTAAATGCCACAACTGTCTATCATACCTTTAAATCATTTTCACAGGGACATTTACTCTTGACATGAACCCCTGACATTGGGGATTCCATACACCATTTTTTTATTGTTACTGACTCTGAGATCACAGTGCCTCAGTGAAGGAAGAATATTCCAAGGTGTTGCAAACTCAAATCTAGTGTATATATTCCACAACATTAATGCTGTTTTGGAATCACACTTATAGTCCCCAAAATTTCAAAAGGTACCTGAATCTAGTCACTAAGTGTATATGAATATGCAAATGGCTGTGAGGTTTCACATGGTCTTGCAAGCTATATCATTATGCATTTGCCACAGAAATTTGCTCAATTGTGTTATTTTATTGAGTCCTCTTTAATAACTGATACAAATATTTATGAGCTGACACTATTTTCT
The DNA here is from genome assembly GCF_019279795.1 of Protopterus annectens. NCBI lineage: Eukaryota > Metazoa > Chordata > Ceratodontiformes > Protopteridae > Protopterus > Protopterus annectens. The sequence continues at coordinate 949,131,775 of NC_056744.1, forward strand.
GCTTAAACCACAGATTTATTTAAGCAAATGTAAAACCCAGATGTCACTTAAATTGAAATATTACCATCAGACACTGCAATAACAATGCAACAATACATATATACTTATTTACAGAAATCATTTCATATTTTTCCCATTTAACCTGAAAAACATGAATTTTATGTAATAAGAATGAATTTTCTGTATGGAAAATTAGTGTATTGGCTATTTTAATACTCCACAGCATGAAAATAATACATCATTTATTATTTAGTTAGGACATTGCTTTCCTGCACTGTCAACATTATAAAAGACATTCTGCGTCTCCTAATCAGTCTTCAATGTTTTTAAGTCAGAGTTGTGAGATTATGCACCGGCACAACATTACACATACAGCTTTTGTAGATGTATCTTAAAAGGTGCTCAATTTCTTTTGTCAAAGATTCCTCTTGAGACATTGAGTGTTATCTAATAAAAACTGTTTAAAATGAGGATCAGGAACAGTTCTGTGTAACTTGATGCATCCATGATAATAGGAAATTGAACTCTTTTTCATTTGATTTTCAGCAGAAATTCCCATGGCACCTTTCAAGACTTCTCAGTAAATGATTTCCATATCATGCCAGTCAAATGCTGAAAAAATTTTGATTAAAAAAGTGATGCAAGTGTAACTGGATAATGCAACTTTTTGCTTCATGATAATAGGTTCTTGAATATAGTTTCATATATTTTCTATAAACATTATTTTTGATATTTATTTTCACTCCGAGTTTCTAACAGTATGTCATTTTCTCAGCTCAGTATTGTCTTATAGAATTAGTTGTACAAGATGACTTCTGTTAGAAAACGTAATAACCCTGATCATTTCTTTCACATTTTTTCATTAGGCTGTCTTTATTATAATGTCATTTTAAATTGTCGTTTCTTATTAATGAACTGAACAAAATGCAGCAAAAGGAATATAAGATTTTAATCAAAGGCTAGTTGAATAGCAGTTAACATTGCTGCATGAAAATGCTTGGTTCTCATATTTGTTGCTGGTTGGGGTGCCTTTTTTGGTCTATATTTTCTATGTACAGTATCTGCATGTTTTTCTTTTTTTCTTTTTTTTTGTGGGTGCACTAACTCCCATCAGTATTCTGGAGGGGGAATATCAAGCTTCCAAGCTGACCAGTGTTTAACTAGATACTCTGTGTGTGTGTGTGTGTGTGTGTGTGTGTGTGTGTGTGTGTGTGTGTGTGTGTGTGTGTGTGTGTGTGTGTGTGTGTCTCAGGGTATGCATATGTAGAAATAGTCTTTCTGGCATATGCTCACAAACTTTAAGAATACTCTACTCTGTAACACCTCAGTTGGATCAAGTGAGCATCAGTCAACGAATGAATGATTTTGCTTTCAACTGTTTAGATATGTGGTCTGTACTATACCAGTGAATGTTATTTTTTGCTATCAATTATTATTATTAATTTAGCCACATAAGCTCACTAATAAGAATTGCCCTTTTTAAGATGAGCTGCCAACTCTGAGGTAGATTTTTCACACTCACACATATTACAGACTGACAGAAGAAATTGCATGAAGTATTACAAGATGGAGCATACATCATGTTATCACACACTCCTACTAAGAAGACCTGAAGCTGACATGCATGGAACAGGGTGAGTAGCAGTGTCAGAAACTGTTGGTAGATGCCTGTTGGTAGATTGAAAAATGGCACCGATGGTCTTCTGTTCAGCAAGGCACTTTGGTGAATTCAATATGGCTTTTACTTGCAGCACATAAACAAACCCACAAAATGTTGGAAATAAAAAGCCGGTTCTCTCTTTTGCACATTTTTGAACTACAGGATTGGCATTTTTTTTAAATGTTATTGACATTGCAATAACAAGTATTGAAGAATGATAGTAGCAAACAGTTCTGTTTGGGCAGGTTATTAAATTGCCATTTGAAATCAGAAGCATTTGCAATTATTACTGAATGAGAAAAAGGTTATATATCTTCAGAAGTAGAGTCAAAACAGATAGGTACTATATTAAGACACAGAGTACAAGAGACAGGCACATCTAGCTGTTGTACAGTTTTGTTTCTTAGTCGGGATGAAGCTGGTAAACATCTATTGCACTGACCAGGCAGTGACATGTTCAGAATCTCCTGTAAATGAGATGTCCAGTTTTTCATTTAAGTGGTGTTAGAAGATTTTCAGTGTGGTTGCAGATATAAAAAGTGTCTGGTAATACACAAATAAGTTGTAAGAACCCCTCCATGCCATCTTTTATATCATAAGATCACTTTTCAAAAATTCTGTTCAACCAGTATTCATGAATAAGTTGTTTTCACTTTTCAGCAGGTTAACATAAATTTATAGCTATCTAAAATCAAACACAATGAGAAGTGAAAATAAATTGGTGCATAGATTATACAGTGTTCCAAGTCCATGGAGGGTTTAATATGAATTAGTCATTTATATTTCAAAATTCTGTCAAACATCTGTTAATTTTATTTTATTTTATTCTGTTTTATTTTATTTTACAAGTAGGTTAACTGGGTCATTGGAGCACATTATCAGTCATAACAGTGTTACAAAGTAAAGAAGTAACAACAAAACACACAGATCTCTACTACTGCACATTAGTGTGGTGCAAAGCTAGTGGAACATAGGCAGACAAGAAGGTAGTGTGAAGTTGGCATGAACAAAGAAATAGGAATAAACATAGCTGCACTTCAGGAAGGTAAGTGAAGTGAAGAAACTTCATAAATGAAGCTGAGCATGTATTCAAGATCTACAAACAGTGATGATGCATTCTTAAGCCATAAAGTATGGAACGTATGCGAATAAAAATAAGAGACGCAACATGTAGTTTGAGTGCTCACCTTTATTCACATGAAAACGGTACTTGCCTTGAAAGAGAATAGTATAGGGGTGGCATGAAGCAATGACTGAGAAGCCAGAAGTTGAACACCTTTGCTCATTACAAGTAGAGGAAATGGGAGGATAGAAATGCAAGAAGAAGGGGTTGTCAAGCAGAGAAGCACACAGAAAATGTCTGAGTGGAAGATAGTGAATTTTTGGTTAGTAAAGGACTGATGCTATTTGTATGCATAGAGTGAAAACAAATGAGGAACGTTTAAAAGAAAACTATGGGAGGAATGGTGGGTGATGGGAAACAGAATCACACCACAATACATGGAATACCTCAGAACAGACACAGATATGGGCACACAAGGAGGAGAAGAGAGACAAGAGACACATAGACACATAGACAAACAGAGCACAGCCAAAGGGCTGGGGACAGGAAGTAGAATATGTAGGCTGGCAACTGATGACCAGCCAAGGGGGCATTATGGGGTACCAGTACAGGATGGAATTGTGTCAAAGTGGCTCTTCATAAGGGTCACATCTACCACTGTCGCTTAGTGGTAGTGGCCAGCCAGTCCAGAAAGTCTGTCATTTACTGCAGGAGGAGTTCTTGAATAACAACCTAGTGAGTCAATATAGGTCATCAGTAGCCTTTCCCATACACTTCAACTGTGTTACAGCCATAGCTGGTGATTGAGATGGTCAGCCTGACTGCAGTGGGCCATAGCACCCCCCCTGACAGAGAAGGCACTCTCTCACCCTGCTCACAACCCTTAGGTATAGCCTCTGAAGGAGCAGTACTGCACCAGATATGCCTGTGATGTAGGTGGGCCACAGAGACCTGCAGAAAAGAGACAAAACTGAGATAGCTGATATTAATGATGATGACCCAGAGGTCATGAGACACATGTAAGCCAGGAAGGACATAATACCACTAACCCCACTGTCCCCGAAAAATCTTCTGTCTCCTAGAACAGTTGGCTCTATTCTCTGCATGCTATACCTATACAAAAACACACAAGGGATAGGGAAGCAATTGCATAAATGATATGGGGGTGGGATATACAAATGACAGTATCAAAACAAAGCTACAGACCCATGTGGAGATTGAGATGATTTTCAAAGCCCAGTACAGAAATTTAGCAGGATATGCATGTGCAAAGAAGTAACAAGTAGGCATGTTCCCACTTTACAGGATATTATTTATTTATTTATTGCATTTGTTTACAGGGAATGTCCACTGGTCAAAAAGTGCCCATTTTCAGTGGACGCCCAGGGGGGAAAGCTCCATAGAGATATATACAATACATACAATTTGATAAAAAAACTCAAATAGCAATTATAATAATTTAAACAGTGTACAGAGTCTTTGACAAAGAAAGATAAAAAGGCAATGCACCTGAATAAATCTGACTACTGACAATATAACAGAAATTACTGATACAGAAAGAGGTAATGCAACTGAATGTAAAAAAAAATCAATTGCCAATAGATATATACAAGGGTCCAGAAGTGGATTATCTATCAAGGAATAAAGATGAAGGATGGTAGAAGGAAAGGTGGGAGTAGAAGAAGGGAAGAGGCAAAGTCAGGTTTGGAAGGAGGGGAGATACAAAGTCAAGTTATGGGTTGAGAGAAATTAGTACATGAGCATTGCCAGTGGCAGAAGAGATGTTGTTTCAAAGCTTCTTTAAAGATAGATGTGTTGCTAGTGGATCTAATTGAGGGTGGGATAGAGTTCCATTGTTTAGCAGTGGAGAAAGAGTGGAGCATTTGTCCAGCGGAGAGGTTGCATTTCTCTACCTGCAGGAGAATTTGATTTTCAGGCAAGAGAGACCTATTTGGGTGATATAGTGTAAATAGATTAGAAAGGGTAGGGCAGCTGGATGGGTTAAATATTAGTTTATGTGCAGTAGTTAGTTGAATATATGTAAGATGGTGAGGAAGTTCTAGCCAATTTAGTGACTGAAAAAAGGCACAGTGGTGAGATGTGTCTTCCATTGCTGATTAACTTTACAATTTTGTTATAGCATAAGTGTAGTTTGGATTTAAGGCTGACCTGTAAATTGGTAAAGAGAGGAGCACCATAAAGAAGAGAGGGGAGCAGGAAGGAGGAGGCAAGGGCTAGTTTGGAGGAGTAGTTAAGGAATGTTTTGTGGCGGTATAGCATGCCCAGTTTCTGGTGTGCTTTTTTAATATTGTTGTGAATATGCATGCCAAACATTATGTGTTCATCTATGGTGACACCTAGAAGTTTAGTATGAGTGACATCCTCAATAGAAGTGTTATCTTGGGAGAGAATAGAGAAAGTGTCTTTGTCTATGGTGATGGACTTCTTAGGGGTAGATAACAGCAGCTTAGTTTTTTGGGGATTTAATGCTAGATGGTTGTTGGCCATCCATAATTCAGTGGAGCTGAGAGCTTCCTGGGGATAGCAGTCTACAGTACCACAGTCAAAACAAATGAACAGTAGTAACTATACTAATGTTACTAGTGGAAGTGAAGCAGATATAGCTACACCAATCATATTTAATGAGTAATGATGCAGAAGCACAGAACTCTGCAGACTATTCACCAAGACCACAGTCTTTGCATGATCCAGCAAAATTACATAATGCCACAGCACATCAGCTGCCAACAACAGCATACACACAACAGACACTCAGTCATTTACTGCAGCCTAGCTAGAATATTATGGGATCTGTCAGAGTAAATAAAAACAGAGGATCAGAAAGACAAGTTACAAGCATCAAAAATATATATAAAATGCAGTAATGTAGACAGCCAGCATCAAATACTTACCATGTCTTTGACTAACCTTTGCTTCCCATAAATGCAAGTCTTTAGAGCAACAGTGACCCAAGTGATTGTACTAGTCTCAGCATTCCTTACTGGCAAATGGAATGCTGGGTGTCATGGACACTAGAGCTGCTAGGTCACACCAGGCATTCACCTTCCTAAAACGACCTGTGTAGGGCACCATCAGCAGTTTTCAAAACTGTTTGTACAGGTGTCAAATGTGCTTGAGGTATGCCCCCTGGAGGGTTCTGGGGATGCTGTCTGGCCTATGTGGTGTTGGGTAATCATACTGAGCAGTATGCTGCATGCTATAAATATCTGAAAAGCTGTAGTGGCTGCATGCTGCAGGTCATCTTCTTCGGGCTCTAACATCTGTTGACATCTCCATGAATATATAGCAAAACAATATGGCAACAGAAGAACCATGTTATACTTGGGACTCTGAAGCATGGGCAATGCAACTGAGCATCTCATATATACCTATATATGTGTGTATGTGTGTATGTGTGTGTGTATATATATATATATATATATATATATATATATATATATATATATATATATATATATACCTATTAATATCACAGTGGTGCAGCGTTAGCATTGTTACCTCACAGCAAGAGGTTTTCCTGTTCGATTCTCGGCTGGAGTGCCTTCTGTGTGGAGTCTGCATGTCCTCCCCGCGGTTGAGTGGCCTCCAAAAGACATGCGTGAATGGGCGATCCTTTGCTGAAGGCTGGGTGTCGGGCTGGCAACTCAGCACCATAAAAATTTACTGCCAATCGTTAGCAGACCGGAGTTCCGCTGCGGCGACCCCTAACCTCTATATATATATATATATATATATATATATATATATATATATATATATATATATATATATATAAAATTACATAGATAGATATAAAGGTAGTTGCGACCTCTGTAGCTAGTGCAGTTCTTCAAAAGACAGCAGTTAATACACAAAGGCAGAATCTAGTCTTTTTAATATAAATAAGGTGTATGTTAATACTTAGTTATGTTTTTGTGTGAACCATCATTTGGATGATAAAATATACATCAAGCAAAAATGAACAGTACACTTATTTCAGCACTTTGAATTACTTTCTGATGACAGAGAAACAGCAACTGTATAGAAGATAGTCCACAAAAGGTATACAGTGGTCTATGTTAGTACAGTACTAAATATATGTGCAGTGTCATACACAACTGAATATCTCCCTTTGCAATGCTCCCTATTACTGAATTGTTATTAGGATAACATTACAGGGCAGGTTTTCTTATGCTAACTCAGAAACCCACAGCTGTGCCCTACTGCATTCCTGGACCTGTTCACATACATAGAAGGTCATGACAGTCCAGTAACAAAGACAACCCACTCTCTCTCCGCATCCAGGCATGCCTAACATCTATAACATCAGCATTGCACTCATACAGTTGTTCACACACAAAAACTAGCAGGGGATGAAGATCCACTGACAAAGTATAGTAACGCCTTGACCAGCCATGCAGCCACAGCAATGTGTGTAACACATGTTGCATCCAGAATGTACCAGTCTGCTCAGCCATGTCCTAACGTGCCTGCCTAATTTCATTGTGACATACATACCTCTATGCACTCACATATGCCTTTCCAAAGTATTTTTCCTCTCTTCCCAACTGTATGCATGCTTTTGAAAAGTGCTATTTGGCAGAGGCTGAGCAAATTCATCCCTACAGAGAATTACATGTAGCTACAGGCCCCAAGAATACATGGGCGGCAGCTGGTTGGGAAAGGGGGCACTTGAGACCTTAGTTATGACCATGTGTGGGAAGCAGTGGTGCCCAATATCAGTTGTGTGTGGGAAGAAATGCACTATGTATAAATGTTAGATGCATGAAAATGGAACAGTATGAAGGATGCTAAAGAAGGTACACAAAGTAGCATTGGAATGGATAGATACAGGCAATGGTTCCCAGTCAAGCTCCAGACTCACTGATGAAGAATCATTTCTTTTATCCATGCATGGTGATCCTGACATGCATCCTATATTGTGGTATAGACGCAGATACTCAGGATGGCTAAGAGCCACTGGAGACCAGCTTAGTATATACCCAGACTGCAGGAGACATCCTACAATTGTGACTGTACTCACAAAATAGTACCTGCATTAACTACTGCTTCAGTTTATCCTATGTACATTGAGCATACAGACATGGGAAACTGATGCTAGAGTTAGGAATCTCATATTTGGTTGTAGAATTACAACTGTTAGCAGCATGTATACCATGGGGCATGGGATATGGTTTGTTATATAGCTGTATCTAAAGAACACAACTCTGGTAGTGTGCCACCTGTAAAGGATTAGTAAGAACAGCAGGCTGATGCCAGTTCAGCTGGGTTTTGAAAATGAAGCCAACATGCTCATTGAGTCATATTGTGAAAATAAGTTGACACACTGTCCCTCTGATACCTGGGTGAGCATCTGTCACACAGTCAGAAAGCTGTACAGAGTAACATACGACCTACTCACTCTGGTGGTAGGGTCACCTCTTTCAGTGATCTTATAACCATCATTTGTGATGCCTAAGGAAGGTTTGATGAGTGCATTACATCTGATCGTGTGGGGAGCTTGGTGTACAATGTGACATTACCACTGTTCCTACCAACTCTTGGCCTCAGCCATCAGATTTACAAAAGTGCAATCCAGGTACAGTCACTGACATGGCACCAAAGATATATGGCTTTGTTGATCTTTAAGAGACATCAGAGGCAGAACACAATTTTAGTCAGCCTTGTTTGCTCCACAGTGGAACACATAAGCAATAATGCACAACAGAGTGTGTGTTAATGTGTAATTAAAACCCAGCAGCAGACCTCAACACCCCTGGAAGGGCATTATACATTAACACATACCCTGGAGGGTATTATTGGCTTAGAAACTGTTGTTTTACCTACTTATTTTTTTAAGTACTATATTTTTTTTTATATATTTTTGATGTAAAATAGTTCCTCAACCTAATGTTTCAAACTTTCTATAGTATATGCTAATGGTATTGGAAGAAGTATTTTACATCAAATATATATATATATATATATATATATATATATATATATATATATATATATATATACATATAGTACTTAAAAAAATAAATAACTAAAACAACAATTTTACAGGGAGCTCCCTCACAAACCCCCTCACAAACACAGTCTCTTCTGCTTTCTCACACACACACACACACACACACACACACACACACACACACACACACACACACACACACACACACACACACACACACACACACACACACACACACACAGATACACAAACACAGTTTCCCCTGATTTCATACTCATGTTCACTCACACAAGGAAAACTCTCAACCTCTTAGCACATGCAGTCTGGACAAAGCCAAAAATAATTGGGAGGACGAAGCCCCAAAAATACGGACAATTTTTAAATATTGCTCTTATAAGCTTAGAAACTTGCTAGAATAAATTGTATTGTACAGTGCATTTTCTGAAGGATATAAAGCCTGATACTCAAATGCCTGTCATTATTTAGTGAATTACTCCTCACTGATTTGCCACAAAACCTAAAAAAAACACAAATTTTATGAGAAACAGACTAAAATATGATGCACAAATATGGGCATTCTGTGAAAATGTGGACAACTGAGAGCTATGCACAGAAGACTACTCTCACTCTCTCTCTCTGATGCTCTGACAAACACAGTCTCTTCTGCTTTCATACATGCATTCACTCACATATGCAGGCAGGAACATAAACACACTCATAAACATATATACACACTCATACACTTTTTTCTGTTTATTTATTTCTTTTTACACTCACTAAACAACAAAAGTGCTGCTTAACGAGTGTATGGCAATGGTGGCCATTAGTTTTTTGCAGTCCAAGTTTCACAGAAGCTTGATATGCTGCCGTGAAGCTGCAGACTCACTTTTTAGTGGGCATTACTTGTACATTAATACCATGCTGAAGAACATTCATTCTCCAATCAGGGTGCTGATGTACAGTTTGCCCCTTCATTGAGATTATATTTCAGTGCTGCCATGGGTATACTGTACCCCATTATTGATCTTGGATCTGAGCATATGCATAACCTTGCTGCAAACACAAGATGACCATTGAAGTGTACAGTGTCCACAATGTAGGCTATTCAAGAAGGGCCACATTAAAACCTTAAAAAAACTAACATCTTCCCCTTAAAAATTCCTAAACCATTCTCTCCTCTACCACTAATAGGGAAATTAAAAACTGAAGAAGTAATTAATTACTTGGGTATCAGATTCTCTACAAACAACAAAGATTTCTACTCAAACAACATAAAACAAAAATGGATAGAAATTTCACTAGACCTTAACAGATGGAAAACTCTAAAGTTACCATTTTTGGCCAAAGTTTCTGTAATTAAAATGAATGTCCTACCTAGATTACTTTATATTTTCATGAATTCCCAGATAATCATACCCAATAACTTCTTTAAGCAAATACACACCGAACTTGCTAAATTCATCTGGGAACCTAAAAAAAAACAGAATCTCATATGACACACTAACAACCCCCAAAAATAAAGGTGGCTTAGACCTTCCAAACTTTGAGACATACTACTTAATTATAAATACCAACAGAGTTTTACGAATAGCTGAATACAACCCAAAAAATAATGTTTGGTACCCAAACTGGATAAGAATCTACCATAATCATATTAAAAGCCTGGATATCAACCCCAAAGCATTACCATTTCTAAATACCAGTTTAATGAAATCTTGTAACTTAATAGAACCCCTCAAACACTCCATTATACTAACACAAAAACTCTTTAAATCTTTAAACCTTATGCAAGCTATGATGACATTACAACCCTTACATAAAAACCCTAATCTTAAAATAAATAACCAAACTCTAAACCTAAACCACTTCCCTCATGTATTAAACACAACCATCCAAGACATATATCCGTATTTAAATTTCTCTGTACAAGAAATAAGGAACCAATTGAACCTTCTGAAATCATATGTACTGATCCTGAGACAGATTAAAGAATTATGTATCAGCTATCTCCATGACGCTATCATAAACAATGAAGATATAGCAACATGTAATTTATTTTGGAAGACTATCCTATCAACAAAAAAATGTACTACATTTACCTACAAAATTATCAAAGTTATTAACTTCCAGGATTATATTCTTATTTCTGAATATTGGAGAAAAACCTCTCTTCCATCGATAACCATCAATTGAATCAGGCAATTAACCTAACAATAAAATATATATCCCTTCAGATATTGGCTTTTACTCAACTCATGATCTATAACAACACGTATTTCACACCTTCTACTCTTCATAAATTTAACCCTATGAATTCCCCACTCTGCCCACACTGTAAAGACCAAACTGCTGACCTACTCCATCTTTTCTGGAGCTGTAAATGTGTATTTAAACTTTGGAACTCCCTTAAACTTCAATTACAAAAGATGGGCTACCAAACATCCACACTCACTTGGGAATTTACTCTATTACATATCCCTCCAAATAATATCTCCAAAAAACAAGCAATTACCCTAATTAATATGTTTCTCTTAATGAAACTTTATATAGCTACCAATTGGCTTAACTTAACTAATAACTCATGGGAGAACGTCAGATTGATGGCGACCAAACATCTATTAGCCCATACAATAATAATTAATAAAAGGGACAAAAATATTAAATTTAGGAATTTATGGGAACAAATCTTTAATATTATTCTTGCATAACCTACCACAAATGTTAATACTTCACTATAACTAGGAGGTTTTACACAACATCATACATCCCTAACCCCTATAAGTGTTTTTCTTTTTCTCTTTAATATTGTTCCTATAATAATTCTTGCAAAACTACTTTTTTCTTTTTTTTTTTGCTATGCTGAATTTTGAAAGCATCTATGTATATAGTGTAAATAGTATTGTTTGATTGATCAACCTCTTTTTGCATTACTTTCAATGTATAACAATTGTTTAATGTTCATATTTTTTCCTATATTTTTTATTTATCATTTTCTGTTCAGCTTTGATGTAAAGAATAAATAAAAATTGTTAAAAAAAAAAGAAATTGAAAAGCTGATCTTGAGAATTTTGCAAATATTGTTTGCAAACAGAAGTATAACCCTTGTCACTTAAAATGAGGATTTGCAAAATGTAGTAAGTGACAATATTTTTAACTGTAAGACAAATAAAGTTGCACATTTCATTAGGTAAAAAAAAAAAAAAAGAAGGGCCACATTGCTTACAAAATCATTCAAGTCTTGTTCAATCAGTGCAACCACATGTGTATCTTGGGAACATCTGGGCCTACATGGACTTTAAAGTACCAGTTCCATTCTACACTAAATGTG